>NC_090175.1:10877986-11177986 GCF_024679245.1 Pseudorasbora parva | reverse complement strand
GACACATTTCCAGTAAAACAGTGCTGAAAGAAGTCTACGACAGTTAGAGAAGGGGCAATTATAACCAAAACAAGGACAGTTGAATGCATGTAATTTAATTAATATTAAAATCACTTAAAGGGTTAGTTCACCCAAAAAATTTAAATTCTGTCATTAATTACTTGCTCTAATGTCATTCGACACCCGTACGGCCTCCGTTCATCTTCAGACACAGATGAAGATATTAGTGTTGAAATCTGATGGCTCAGGGTGCGTTCACACTTGTAGTTCGGTTCGTTTGGTTCGTTTGGTCCGGACCAAAAAACAAAAACAAACATAATAGTCCTGGTCCGCTTAGCGTTCACACGGGCATTTTTAACAGCGAACCTAAAGTTACCGAACCAAAGGCACAGGGAGACGGCCACAACCTGATTGGTCGGTTTATATGACGTAGGAGCTCGTTTACCGAACATGCAAAACAATGCTGTGTGCGGATTACACGCGCGGGCATTTTATGCGTGTACATATGGCATTATTTTTTACCAGAGAACTCATGAAGAGCTCATGAAATGTTCACAACATTCAAAACAACGCTGTGTGCTGGATTAAACGCGATCATTTTATGCGTGTAACACATATGGCATTATTTTTTTACCAGAGAACTCATGAAGAGCTCATGAAATGTTCAAAACAAAGCTGTGTGCTGGATTAAACGCGATCATTTTATGCGTGTACATGTGGCATTATTTTTACCCGCTGAGAACTCATGAAGAGCTCATAAAATGTTCAAAACATTCAAGCAGGATTTCCTCCGTTGTGCAGAAAAGAGTCAGGCGTCTCTTATGCAAAAGAGACGGCCGTTCTGTCGTCTGTACCTGCTAATAATGGGCAACACAGGAGCTTTGATGAGAAGAGCCAGGTATGCTTTTTGTGCGTTTTTTTAGCATTTTCGAAACATGCTCGTCTGACCAAATATTGATGAGGCTCTTCCTCGTTGCTCTACGTTTGCCCTCTAACGTTAAAGTTACTCATTTTGGATAACGTACACCGATCTTTCCGCGTCGTCAAATCAGCTGCATTATGCGTGGCATCTTGTGACATTATACGTCCGGTTTTTGGTCCGTTTACATGTCTTTGGTCCGTGTTGTGTTCATATATCAATCGAACCGCACCAGAGTTCGTTTGGAAGCGGACCGAGACCCATCTTTTTAGCGGTCTCGGTCCGCTTGTTTGGTGCACACCAGAGTTCGGGTGGCAGCGTTCACATGTGTTCAAATGAACCGCACTAACCGAGCAACCGCACCAGGGTTCGTTTTAATCGAACCAAACATGACAAGTGTGAACGCACCCTCAGAAAGGCCTTCATTGACACCAATGTCATTTCCTCTCTCAAGACCCATAAAGGCACTAAAGACGTCGATACAAAGCCCATCTCACTACAGCGGCTCTACAATCATTTTTTTTGAAGTGATAATTTATTCATTTTTTGTGCGCAAAAAACAAACAAATAACGACTTTATTTGTTTTGAAATCGGCTCATCACTATTTAAGTCACACAAAAACTATTCTCGTGGCTTCATAAAACGATACAATGTGCAATTAACAGCAACAAGTCATGTAGCGTAACATGAACAGGTGTGAGATCACTTAAAGGCAGAGACGGTGCGAGAAAGATAATTAATTACTGTCCAGAGAAAATAGATGAGTTTTAAGCTGGGATTTAAACAGGTGTAGAGTAGGTGTGTTACGGATAGTCGAGTGCAGCTTATTCCATAATGTAGGGCCAGTAGCACTAATAGCCCTCCCATAGCAGAGCGTTTAAAATTGGGTACAACAAGCAGATTTTCATTGCTGGATCTAAGGGTCTGGGCTGGAACATAATGGTGAACTGTATAAGAGAGGACCAAGTACAGAACCTTGAGGTACACCATGAGTGAAAGTAACAGTACTGGATCGATCTTTACCTATCCTTACAAACTGCTGTCTATCTGATAGATATACGAGGTCAACCACTGGAGAGCAGCACCAGTGATGTCTATAGCAGATAGTCATGCAAGGAGCGTGGACTGACACTGTGTGCACCAGAATCAGAAATCAGGAGGAGATTGTTTAGCACTTTTAAAAGTGCTGTTTGAGTGCTGTGATAGGGACGAAAACCCGATTGAAGGGTTTAAAAAAGATTATTTTGCTCTAGATAAGACTGCAGTTGTACTACGACTATCTTCTTAGGCATTTTGGCAATGAATGGGAGGTTAGATATTGGTCTGTAATCAGTTTTACCACAGTTACTTTGAAAAAGTAATCTGATTACTGATTACTCCTTTAAAAGGTTACTTTAAAAAAGTTACTTTACAGATTACAGAGCGGTTTAAAAGTTACTTTACAGATTCTTTGATTTTAAAAGTAACTAAGTTAGATTACAAGTTACTTTATTAGTTACATTCAGCAGTTGCCGACAACACCACTGCCGCCTCAACGTAGAAATGACAACCGTTTTTGGCAACACTCACTTTATTGGAAGTGCATCTTTAACAGTAAAGTCAACAATGTATGACTTGACTAGAGCCCTGCATTTTTTAGGCTTCTCCTTCGTTTTATATTTATTTTATTAATTAAAAGGAACAATGAGATGTGCTGTACTGGTGGAAACAACATGAGACCATGATAGCTTTTGCGACTGTCTAGACATGGCTTGCACAGGGTTAAAGAGTTCAGGCCAGCAGCAGCCACACCCCGCGTTTCTTCAGCAGCTGCTAGAGTTATGGCCTTTTTACAATTGGTTCCTTCATTCGTTTTCTCTGACCAGGTATCTTGGCTGATTGCGAAATGACCAGGAGTAGGCCTAAATGCCTTCCGAGATTCTTTCGAGACGTAGCCTTTAATTTCGATCACTCAAACAAACCAATTTAGAAGGTGGTCTGAAAGCATTTTAGACGAAACCGGACAAATGTAAATGTATCTGATTGTTCAAACCACATGTGTAAATTTTACTCCTAGAAAAATAAATGTGTGAGAGCGTGTTATGGGCTATGTATGCGTGTTATGGGTTGTATAGTAGTGGGAAGTTTGGATCTTTGAATCTCGTTCAGCAAAATTAACAAATCTTTTTTCGAGTCATTTCGTTCATTTCAGCAAAATATAATTAAAATGACATGTTAAATAGCCCAACACATCTAGTACTTATGAAAATGTTGATTACATTTGTAAAACTAAATAAAAATAAACTATAGGGTACTGCAACCAAAACCAAATTATAAGTAACTGAATTTGTTTAATTAATTGATAGTTGTTGGGTCAGGCTATTGCAGTCTAACTCTGTTAGTTCACCTAACCTCCTGATCCGAGACATTCTTTCTTTTGCAACTTCATATTTATCACATTTGTTCTCCGCCTCTCGTGTCTTCGAACGCCTCGAGACGTTAGTTGTCGACTCGTCTGTGTCTGACTCTGATCAGATCTGTGGCTGGGAAATGATTAGTTCATCTTTAAAGTCTCTCGAGTTCGGGTTTGGCCGGTTCCGAGTCTTTCGTTCTTCCTATCAGTCCCATAGAGTCTATGCTGTCAGTAAAGGAAACTGAAAAGATTAGTTCTTACGAGACTTTCGGGTTTGAGTTGTTTGTTCTTTTGTCATGTGACTTGTCACTGTATTGAACACTAGTTCACAACCTTTTTAGTAACAAGCACGTAGTTATTTTTTATTTTTATTTTTTTATATAATTCTAATTACAAAAGAACGACTCAAACCCGAAAGATGAACTAATCATTTCTCTTTCCGTTACTGACAGCATAGACTCTATGGGACTGACAGGAAGAACGAAAGACTCGAAACTGGCCGAACTCGATAGAACTAATCTTTTCTGTTTCCGCTACTGACAGCATGGACTCTATGGGACTGACAGGAAGAACGAAAGATTGAGATTCAGAACCAATACGTTGCGTAATGCGCATGCACGGTCAACACAAACTAAACGAATCACTCTCTGAGAAAACTCGGTAGCCCCGAGTCATATTAAAGACACATCACCAATGTTGTAGTCAGATAGATATGATGATGCTACTGCAACACGCATCGCTGCAAATGAGTAAAGCAGGCCAACACAAATGGCCGTACATGAAACTTAAAATAAGTCACAAAAATAAGTCACACAAAACACAATCATCTTCAATAAAAATGCATGAGACTAAATGATCTTACCAGTGCTTAGGTCGCTCTTTCTCATATTGCAATCTTTGAATTTGAAATGAACTGAAGAATGAAATGCATCTTAAATCTTTTGCTTTGATGGGAACTCCGTTAAATGAGCATTTACCGCGGGAATTGAAGATCGGATGTATATTCATTTAGCAGACATGTAAGGTAGGCTATAAGACAACCAGCATGTTCTTTCTTCTTTTTTTTCTTTCTAGATTGTGTAGCCCGTTTGAGCGCCGTTGCAAGCAGTAGGCTAGCCTATCAGCCTGCCTCAGCTCGTCAAAAATGCCTTTTATTGTGCTACTTGTTTTTAATGTCAAAGTAGTTGTATTTCGTTTAGTTTCTTTATTAAAGGGGTACTTCAGCGCTGGGAAGATGAATCTGTATTTAAACTGGGTCATCAATGTAGTAGAAATGTGAGATTATTTTTGAATTTGGTGCCTTCTAGACTGAGAAAAGACAGAAAATGTATTTTTGTCTCATGGGGATGAAAGACTACAATTCCCAGAATGCTTCGCTGCCCAGTGAGGCCATTCCCAAAGCCACCAACTTGATTAATGTGACTGAAAGAAGTGTTGGAGAAGACACTACAATTAAAAACTGAACATGTCTGTTCAATATAATGAGTGAGTCACCGCGCGAGTATCACAGCACTGAGCACTGACTGCAGGAGTCAGATAAATGAGCTGAATGAGCTCTCGTGATGAGAGCTGAGGTAATTGTGACTACACTCGCGGTATACATTCACAACGTGAGTTCAGTCTGGTGCGTTTCAGTTCATGCCTTTGCAAGCTTAACTTTCATAGAAATTAATTTGAGAAGTTAAAAGACTTACATTGCTCAGCATAGCTCCGTTTAAATGAGTTGCCTCTCAAACCAACTCTTGACTTGTCTTGCCTATATAAACTTTAATTTAACAAACAAAAAATTGCTCTAAACATTTTTCTAAATTAGCTTAATAAAGAAACTAACTAAATATAACTACTTTGACATTAAAAACAAAACTGAACTATTTAATGGCTGCAACAATAAATAAAAAGTAAAGTAAAGTTACAAAAAACACACACACACACAAAAAAAAACACGGGTTCCAGTCGGACTCGGGGCAAGAATTTTGATAAGCTGTTGTTTTTACTAAGGAAAATGACTAAAATAGTAGCTCACAGTGACTTAGATAAGTTACTTTAATCTGATTACTGGTTTGGAACTAACGCTTTAGATTACTCATTACTGGAAAAAAAAGTAGTTAGATTATTAAAGTAACGTGTTACTGGCATCACTGTCTGTATTTGTTCTGAATGGCAAGCCTGAACTTCTTTAGTATTGGAGTGACAGCTGCTACTTTTTGATCATGCAGAAAATTACCAGTGGCAAGGGATCTATTTATAATATTAATAATGGGTTGGATAAATGAAGGCAGAAGGGTTTTAGAAGGTATGTTGGGATAGGATAAAATGTGCAGGTAGTAGAATTAGATTTGATAATCAGTTTTTCAACCACAGAGGTATTAGTGAGTAAAAAAGTGTCCAGTGGATGACCTATCAGACATGGATCTAAACAGGAAGAGGAAGTTGAAGAAAATGTTTTATACATTTTTTTACATTTTTTGTTTAAAAAATGACTACAAATTTCAAATAGATCAACAGAGCCATTATAGCTACGGTTGAGTAGCTTTTTTTTTTTGAGACACCTAACGTTTTTCTTAAAAATTCTTAGTTCTGGAGTAAACCAAGGAGAGGAGTGCGTAGACGGAACAGCTCTAGTTTTAATGGAGAAAGATCATCCAAAACATCACAAATAGATTCATCATAGTTTGAATCTCATAAGGATTCAGGAGGTTAAGTGAAGACTCTTGCTGAAAAACTATCAGCAGTTATACCTCAGGTTACGATAGGACATTGTAGTTTTGGTGTTTAGTTTTACAACAGGGAGTGAGAAGTTGAAGACAATCAATTTATGATCAGAAATGCCCAAATCATGACCCTGAGCATGCATATTGTCGATACCAACAGTATAAAGCAAGAGTATGAGAGTGGGAATGTGAGGGAAAATCAATATGCTGACACACTTCAAAGCCATCCAGAACAGACATAGGGCCCTATCTTGCACCCAGCGCAATTGACTTTGTACACCGACGCATGTGTCATTCCTATTTTGCATATTATAATGTATAGCGTACACAACGCGCATACACTTTGCTCATGTAATCTACACAGATGCAACAGTTATTTTTGCAAACCATAAATTGTTACACTAAAAAAATATTAACACATGAGATGAAGGAAATCATTGTGGTGTGCCACGAAGATGTGAAAAAATAGGCATAAATCTAGCTTACAAATTATTCAGGGTAACTGTAGTAATTAAGGATCAGACCTGTTTGCCCAATAGTGGCAAGACATATATGTATATAAGGACATTTGACGAATTGGTTTGTCCGTCCAGGTCCGAACCAGGAAAAAAAATCAACTGAAAAACTGAAAAAACTGTTTAACCGACGCCTGTTTAACTGACGCTATTTTAGGTGGGTTTCTCTCATCCCCATACAACACAACTTCTCTGTCTTTCACTGCTCTTATAAGAACATCAATCTTCTCGGCTGTGAACCGCTCCTGGCGTGTGCCTGGTAAATACGCCAGAATAATAGCAATCCATAATGGAACTTGCGCACCTGCTTTTAAAGGGAATGTTGCATGACGCTCTGATTGGTTTATTCACGTTACGCCCAAACCACACCTATGAATAATGAAGCTACTTCAGACCAACTCATTTTAGATGTGCGCCGGGCGCAAGAGCCATTTATCCCGCCGGGAAAATAGGAACAGCGCCGAGACCTGCCCACAAAGTTACTTTCAGATCGTTAAAATAGGGCCCATAAAGTGCTTTCCAGGAGTACAATCGGCCCCACTTTATATTAGGTGGCCTTAAGTACTATGTACTTACATCAAAAAATAAGTACAATGTACTTACTGTGCTCAAATTGTGTTGAAAAACCCCTTTGCTGATATTGAGGTGGGATACGGGTAGAGTTAGGGACAGGTGTGGTGGTATGAGTAAGTTTAAGGGTAGGGTTAGGTGTAAGGGAAGTGTCAACTGTGTAATTACAAATGTAACTACAGAAAGTAATTACAGACGTAATTACATGCAGGTATTTTTTAAAAATGTAAGTACAATGTCAAAACATGTATGTACACAATAAGTGCATTGTATCAAATTATTAATTACAATGTTAGTACATAGTAGTTAAAGCCACCTAATATAAAGTGGGTCCGTACAATCAGAATCAACATGTATGTTAAAGTCACCTTGCATAATGATTTTATCATGCTAGGCACAGGCAAGAGTGAGAAGTTGAGTCAATTCTGATAGAAAGTTTGTGTTACATGTCGGGGGTCTATAAATCAGCATTTATCGGCGGTGGAGCAGGACCAGCAAGTTTAAGTAATAGACATTAAAAATTGGAAACATCAATAAAATTAATTTTAGACACTTTATAATAGTTCTTAAAGATCACAGCCAGACCACCTCCTCTGTCACTACGTCTGGCTCTTGTCAGGTAAATATATCCAGGGGGGATTAAAAGGTTCAGTTCAATGAAGTCATCAGGTGCTTGCCAGGTTTCAGTCAAGAATAATAAATCCAGGTTCCTCTCAGCTGTAATGTCATTCAGCTGCACACTTTTGGCAGACAGGAAACGAATGTTCAAAAGAGCGCAGTTTTGTTGATGGGGAGCAAGCGGCCAGTAGACAAAATGTTTGGTTAAAGGTATGAGAGTCCCAACGCGATGAGGGGTGAGGTTGTAATGGTAACGCTTCATCGTTATCGTCATCTCCATGACCAGATCACAGGAATTGACAAAAAGTACTTGCAATCATAGAACCATTGTTGTTTTGCAGACCGATGGATATAGCGAGCACGATGAGCATTACCAAGGGTAGTGCCCCAATAAAATGTAGCAGTTTTAAGACATTAAATTAAAACCCTTTCACCTTTTTAATACACAAAAAACATTATACATGCTGATACTCTCAACTCAGGATTGTAGGCACAAGTAATTATTCGGTAGCCAAAGTGTTGCACGCACACAGATCAACAGGTCATCAGCACGGGAATAATGCTAAAACAACACATTGGTGTGCATATTATACTAACATGTAACTCCTACAACTATAAAAGACACATCTACTCACAGTGAATTGTTGAAAGCATCATAGCATACACACGAGTCATCATTAGGTAGCCGAAGCCAAATGCAGAGTTGTACGCACACAGCATAATCAGATCAACAGGTCATCAGCACAAGAATCATCCTACAACAACACATTGATGGACAACTTATAATGTACTCATTCCAGTTACATGTGTTAAAGCTACACTGTGTGATATTTTCCCCCATCTAGCGGTGAAAAGGTATATGACCATTCAGGAAATAATAGTTTTTTGTTCTTCTCAATTCTGATTTCATTTTAACTCCTACGGTGGCCGATATAGTCCAAAATTAACATGGCAATCCCCCTTTTTCACATTCGACACGGTGCCATCGAGTGTTAAAATGCGAAAGGCGAAGCTTGAATTTAAGGGTATGTCCCTCTTTGGCTAATGTACTTTCAAGATGAGGGGCAACATGGCGACCGGCATTCGAACCCCTCACCCGTATGTATTTTCAATGGCATATTATAAACTTATGAGAATACTTTATTACTTGAAAGAAGTAAATATACATTAATGAGCACATATATCTTTGAAAGAACTAAGTGTTTTTAGCTAAGAATAAACAAAAAAAAGTTACACAGTGTAGCTTTTTAAGAATGCAAATATAGCGCAAGTGTCAATACAGGAAAAAGAAAATTTCAGACTTCACATCTTCGAATGCAGCCTAACTGCACGCGGCTACTCTCGACGATCGGATACATCCAGCTGCACACGATGTCGAACACACCAAGTGATGTAGACTAAATATACAAGGAAGAAAAAAAAGAGTATATGCCTTTATTCTTTTTGTGTTAAACTGACATGTATTGTTTATTCAGACTGTATTGCTCTTAAATGTATTGAAAATATCCTCAAACCTTTTGTGTTCTTCTGTGTTTCTACCTCATTTTGTCAGTTTCTTGTTATATAGGGATTCATTTTTTAAATGTGTAATTAGTGTGTAGTCTGTTTTATTGGTAGTTGTCTCCCCGCAACATCCTTTTGTGGGGCTTTGCAAACCCGTATTAATTGTAGTGTAGAATTTTTCAAAAATATTCACTTATCATGGCATTATAAATCTGCCATTCTAAATCAATCTACTGCAATATTTCCTCTCTCAATTCACCAGCCGCAATGACTGAGAGCACAACTGAAACAACTAAACCAGCCACAACAACTGAGAGTAAAATGGAAACACCTACACCAGTCACAACAACTGAGAGCACAACTGAAACAACTACACCAGCCATAACAGCTGAGAGCACAGCTGAAACAACTACAACAGCCACAACAACTGAGAATACAACTGAAACATCTACAACAGCCACAACAACTGAGAGCACAGCTGAAACAACTACACCAGCCACAACAACTGAGAGCACAACTGAAACAACTACAACAAATGAGAGCACAACTGAAACAACTACACTAGCCACAACAACTGAGAGCACAACTGAAACATCTACAACAGCCACAATAACTGAGAGCACAACTGAAACAACTACAACAGCCACAACAGCTGAGAGCACAACTGAAACAACTACAACAACTGAGAGCACAACTGAAACAACTACACCAGCCACAACAACTGAGAGCACAACTGAAACATCTACAACAGCCACAATAACTGAGAGCACAACTGAAACAACTACAACAGCCACAACAGCTGAGAGCACAACTGAAACAACTACACCAGCCACAACAACTGAGAGCACAACTGAAACAACTACACCAGCCACAACAACTGAGAGCACAACTGAAACAACTACACCAGCCACAACAACTGAGAGCACAACTGAAATATCTACAACAGCCACAACATCCGAGAGCACAACTGAAACAACTACACCAGCCACAACACCTGAGAGCACAACTGAAACAACTACAACAGCCAAAACAGCCGAGAGCACAACTGAAACAACTACAACAGCCACAACAGCTGAGAGCACAACTGAAACAACTACACCAGCCACAACAACTGAGAGCACAACTGAAACAACTACACCAGCCACAACAACTGAGAGCACAACTGAAATATCTACAACAGCCACAACATCCGAGAGCACAACTGAAACAACTACACCAACCACAACACCTGAGAGCACAACTGAAACAACTACACCAGCCACAACAGCTGAGAGCACAACTGAAACAACTACACCAGTCACAACAACCGAGAGCACAACTGAAACAACTACACCAGCCACAACAACTGAGAGCACAACTGAAACATCTACAATAGCCACAACAACCAAGAGCACAACTGAAACAACTACACCAGCCACAACAGCTGAGAGCACAACTGAAACACCTACGCCAGCCACAACAACTGAGAGCAAAACTGAAACAACTACACCAGTCACAACAACTGAGAGCACAACTGAAACAACTACACCAGCCACAACAGCTGAGAGCACAACTGAAACCACTACACCAGCCACAACAACTGAGAGCACAACTGAAACAACTACATCAGTCACAACAACTGAGAGCACAACTGAAACAACTACTCCAGTCACAACAACTGAGAGTACAACTGAAACAACTACAACAGCCACAACAGCTGAGAGCACAATTGAAACAACTACACCAGCCACAACAACCGAGAGCACAACTGAAACATCTACAATAGCCACAACAACCGAAAGCACAACTGAAACAACTACAACAGTCACAACAACTGAGAGCACAACTGAAACAACTACACCAGTCACAACAGCTGAGAGCACAATTGAAACAACTACACCAGCCACAACAGCTGAGAGCACAACTGAAACAACTACACCAGCCACAACAACTGAGAGCATAACTGAAACAACTATACCAGTCACAACAGCTGAGAGCACAACTGAAACAACTACACCAGTCACAACAGCTGAGAGCACAACTGAAACAACTACACCAGTCACAACAGCTGAGAGCACAACTGAAACAACTACAACAGGCACAACAACCGAGAGCACAACTGAAACAACTACGCCAGCCACAACAACTGAGAGCACAACTGAAATAACTACACCAGCCACAACAGCTGAGAGCACAACTGAAACAACTACACCAGCCACAACAACTGAGAGCACAACTGAAACAACAACACCAGTCACAACAACTGAGAGCACAACTGAAACAACTACACCAGCCACAACAACCGAGAGCACAACTGAAACAACTACGCCAGCCACAACAACTGACAGCACAACTGAAACAACTTCATCAGTCACAACAACTGAGAGCACAACTGAAACAACTACACCAGCCACAACAACTGAGAGCACAACTGAAACAACTACAACAGCTGAGAGCACAATTGAAACAACTACACCAGCCACAACAACTGAGAGCACAACTGAAACAACTACACCAGTCACAACAACTGAGAGCACAACTGAAACAACTACAACAGCCACAACAACCGAAAGCACAACTGAAACATCTACAACAGCCACAACAACCGAAAGCACAACTGAAACAACTACACCAGTCACAACAACTGAGAGCACAACTGAAACAACTACACCAGCCACAACAACTGAGAGCACAACTGAAACAACTACACCAGCCACAACAACCGAGAGCACAACTGAAACAACTACGCCAGCCACAACAACTGAGAGCACAACTGAAATAACTACACCAGCCACAACAGCTGAGAGCACAACTGAAACAACTACACCAGCCACAACAACCGAGAGCACAAATGAAACATCTACAATAGCCACAACAACCGAAAGCACAACTGAAACAACTACAACAGCCACAACAACCGAAAGCACAACTGAAACAACTACACCAGTCACAACAACTGAGAGCACAACTGAAACCACTACACCAGCCACAACAACTGAGAGCACAACTGAAACAACTACACCAGCCACAACAACCGAGAGCACAACTGAAACAACTACGCCAGCCACAACAACTGAGAGCACAACTGAAATAACTACACCAGCCACAACAGCTGAGAGCACAACTGAAACAACTACACCAGCCACAACAACAGAGAGCACAACTGAAACAACTACATCAGTCACAACAGCTGAGAGCACAACTGAAACAACTACACCAGTCACAACAACTGAGAGCACAACTGAAACAACTACAACAGCCACAACAGCTGAGAGCACAATTGAAACAACTACACCAGCCACAACAACCGAGAGCACAACTGAAACGTCTACAACAGCCACAATAATCGAAAGCACAACTGAAACAACTACACCAGTCACAACAACTGAGAGCACAACTGAAACAACTACACTAGCCACAACAACTGAGAGCACAACTGAAACAACTACGCCAGCCACAACAACTGAGAGCACAACTGAAATAACTACACCAGCCACAACAGCTGAGAGCACAACTGAAACAACTACACCAGCCACAACAACAGAGAGCACAACTGAAACAACTACATCAGTCACAACAGCTGAGAGCACAACTGAAACAACTACACCAGTCACAACAACTGAGAGCACAACTGAAACAACTACAACAGCCACAACAGCTGAGAGCACAATTGAAACAACTACACCAGCCACAACAACCGAGAGCACAACTGAAACATCTACATTAGCCACAACAACCGAAAGCACAACTGAAACAACTACACCAGTCACAACAACTGAGAGCACAACTGAAACAACTACACCAGTCACGACAGCTGAGAGCACAACTGAAACAACTACACCAGCCACAACAGCTGAGAGCACAACTGAAACAACTACACCAGCCACAACAACCGAGAGCACAACTGAAACAACTACACCAGCCACAACAGCCGAGAGCACAACTGAAACAACTACACCAGCCACAACAGCTGAGAGCACAACTGAAACAACTACACCAGCCAACCCAGCCGAGAGCACAACTGAAACAACTACAATAGCCACAACAACCGAAAGCACAACTGAAACAACTACAACAGCCACAACAACCGAAAGCACAACTGAAACAACTACACCAGTCACAACAACTGAGAGCACAACTGAAACAACTACACCAGCCACAACAACTGAGAGCACAACTGAAACAACTACACCAGCCACAACAACCGAGAGCACAACTGAAACAACTACGCCAGCCACAACAACTGAGAGCACAACTGAAATAACTACACCAGCCACAACAGCTGAGAGCACAACTGAAACAACTACACCAGCCACAACAACAGAGAGCACAACTGAAACAACTACATCAGTCACAACAGCTGAGAGCACAACTGAAAAAACTACACCAGTCACAACAACTGAGAGCACAACTGAAACAACTACAACAGCCACAACAGCTGAGAGCACAATTGAAACAACTACACCAGCCACAACAACCGAGAGCACAACTGAAACGTCTACAACAGCCACAATAATCGAAAGCACAACTGAAACAACTACACCAGTCACAACAACTGAGAGCACAACTGAAACAACTACACTAGCCACAACAGCTGAGAGCACAACTGAAACAACTACGCCAGCGACAACAACTGAGAGCACAACTGAAATAACTACACCAGCCACAACAGCTGAGAGCACAACTGAAACAACTACACCAGCCACAACAACAGAGAGCACAACTGAAACAACTACATCAGTCACAACAGCTGAGAGCACAACTGAAACAACTACACCAGTCACAACAACTGAGAGCACAACTGAAACAACTACAACAGCCACAACAGCTGAGAGCACAATTGAAACAACTACACCAGCCACAACAACCGAGAGCACAACTGAAACGTCTACAACAGCCACAATAATCGAAAGCACAACTGAAACAACTACACCAGTCACAACAACTGAGAGCACAACTGAAACAACTACACCAGCCACAACAGCTGAGAGCACAACTGAAACAACTACACCAGCCACAACAACTGAGAGCACAACTGAAACAACTACATCAGTCACAACAACTGAGAGCACAACTGAAACAACTACACCAGTCACAACAACTGAGAGTACAACTGAAACAACTACAACAGCCACAACAGCTGAGAGCACAATTGAAACAACTACACCAGCCACAACAACCGAGAGCACAACTGAAACATCTACATTAGCCACAACAACCGAAAGCACAACTGAAACAACTACACCAGTCACAACAACTGAGAGCACAACTGAAACAACTACACCAGTCACAACAGCTGAGAGCACAACTGAAACAACTACACCAGCCACAACAGCTGAGAGCACAACTGAAACAACTACACCAGCCACAACAACTGAGAGCACAACTGAAACAACTACAACAGCCACAACAGCTGAGAGCACAACTGAAACAACTACACCAGCCACAACAACCGAAAGCACAACTGAAACAACAACACCAGTCACAACAACTGAGAGCACAACTGAAACAACTACACCAGTCACAACAGCTGAGAGCACAACTGAAACAACTACACCAGCCACAACAGCTGAGAGCACAACTGAAACAACTACACCAGCCACAACAACTGAGAGCACAACTGAAACAACTACAACAGCCACAACAGCTGAGAGCACAACTGAAACAACTACACCAGCCACAACAACCGAAAGCACAACTGAAACAACAACACCAGTCACAACAACTGAGAGCACAACTGAAACAACTACACCAGCCACAACAACCGAGAGCACAACTGAAACAACTACGCCAGCCACAACAACTGACAGCACAACTGAAACAACTTCATCAGTCACAACAACTGAGAGCACAACTGAAACAACTACACCAGCCACAACAACTGAGAGCACAACTGAAACAACTACAACAGCTGAGAGCACAATTGAAACAACTACACCAGCCACAACAACTGAGAGCACAACTGAAACAACTACACCAGTCACAACAACTGAGAGCACAACTGAAACAACTACAACAGCCACAACAACCGAAAGCACAACTGAAACAACTACAACAGCCACAACAACCGAAAGCACAACTGAAACAACTACACCAGTCACAACAACTGAGAGCACAACTGAAACAACTACACCAGCCACAACAACTGAGAGCACAACTGAAACAACTACACCAGCCACAACAACCGAGAGCACAACTGAAACAACTACGCCAGCCACAACAACTGAGAGCACAACTGAAATAACTACACCAGCCACAACAGCTGAGAGCACAACTGAAACAACTACACCAGCCACAACAACCGAGAGCACAACTGAAACATCTACAATAGCCACAACAACCGAAAGCACAACTGAAACAACTACAACAGCCACAACAACCGAAAGCACAACTGAAACAACTACACCAGTCACAACAACTGAGAGCACAACTGAAACAACTACACCAGCCACAACAACTGAGAGCACAACTGAAACAACTACACCAGCCACAACAACCGAGAGCACAACTGAAACAACTACACCAGTCACAACAACTGAGAGCACAACTGAAACAACTACACCAGCCACAACAACTGAGAGCACAACTGAAACAACTACACCAGCCACAACAACCGAGAGCACAACTGAAACAACTACACCAGCCACAACAGCTGAGAGCACAACTGAAACAACTACACCAGCCACAACAACAGAGAGCACAACTGAAACAACTACATCAGTCACAACAGCTGAGAGCACAACTGAAACAACTACACCAGTCACAACAACTGAGAGCACAACTGAAACAACTACAACAGCCACAACAGCTGAGAGCACAACTGAAACAACTACACCAGCCACAACAACTGAGAGCACAACTGAAACAACTACACCAGCCACAACAACCGAGAGCACAACTGAAACAACTACGCCAGCCACAACAACTGAGAGCACAACTGAAATAACTACACCAGCCACAACAGCTGAGAGCACAACTGAAACAACTACACCAGCCACAACAACAGAGAGCACAACTGAAACAACTACATCAGTCACAACAGCTGAGAGCACAACTGAAACAACTACACCAGTCACAACAACTGAGAGCACAACTGAAACAACTACAACAGCCACAACAGCTGAGAGCACAATTGAAACAACTACACCAGCCACAACAACCGAGAGCACAACTGAAACGTCTACAACAGCCACAATAATCGAAAGCACAACTGAAACAACTACACCAGTCACAACAACTGAGAGCACAACTGAAACAACTGCACTAGCCACAACAGCTGAGAGCACAACTGAAACAACTACGCCAGCCACAACAACTGAGAGCACAACTGAAATAACTACACCAGCCACAACAGCTGAGAGCACAACTGAAACAACTACACCAGCCACAACAACAGAGAGCACAACTGAAACAACTACATCAGTCACAACAGCTGAGAGCACAACTGAAACAACTACACCAGTCACAACAACTGAGAGCACAACTGAAACAACTACAACAGCCACAACAGCTGAGAGCACAATTGAAACAACTACACCAGCCACAACAACCGAGAGCACAACTGAAACGTCTACAACAGCCACAATAATCGAAAGCACAACTGAAACAACTACACCAGTCACAACAACTGAGAGCACAACTGAAACAACTACACCAGCCACAACAGCTGAGAGCACAACTGAAACAACTACACCAGCCACAACAACTGAGAGCACAACTGAAACAACTACATCAGTCACAACAACTGAGAGCACAACTGAAACAACTACACCAGTCACAACAACTGAGAGTACAACTGAAACAACTACAACAGCCACAACAGCTGAGAGCACAACTGAAACAACTACGCCAGCCACAACAACTGAGAGCACAACTGAAATAACTACACCAGCCACAACAGCTGAGAGCACAACTGAAACAACTACACCAGCCACAACAACAGAGAGCACAACTGAAACAACTACATCAGTCACAACAGCTGAGAGCACAACTGAAACAACTACACCAGTCACAACAACTGAGAGCACAACTGAAACAACTACAACAGCCACAACAGCTGAGAGCACAATTGAAACAACTACACCAGCCACAACAACCGAGAGCACAACTGAAACGTCTACAACAGCCACAATAATCGAAAGCACAACTGAAACAACTACACCAGTCACAACAACTGAGAGCACAACTGAAACAACTACACCAGCCACAACAACCGAGAGCACAACTGAAACGTCTACAACAGCCACAATAATCGAAAGCACAACTGAAACAACTACACCAGTCACAACAACTGAGAGCACAACTGAAACAACTACACCAGCCACAACAGCTGAGAGCACAACTGAAACAACTACACCAGCCACAACAACTGAGAGCACAACTGAAACAACTACATCAGTCACAACAACTGAGAGCACAACTGAAACAACTACACCAGTCACAACAACTGAGAGTACAACTGAAACAACTACAACAGCCACAACAGCTGAGAGCACAATTGAAACAACTACACCAGCCACAACAACCGAGAGCACAACTGAAACATCTACATTAGCCACAACAACCGAAAGCACAACTGAAACAACTACACCAGTCACAACAACTGAGAGCACAACTGAAACAACTACACCAGTCACAACAGCTGAGAGCACAACTGAAACAACTACACCAGCCACAACAGCTGAGAGCACAACTGAAACAACTACACCAGCCACAACAACTGAGAGCACAACTGAAACAACTACAACAGCCACAACAGCTGAGAGCACAACTGAAACAACTACACCAGCCACAACAACCGAAAGCACAACTGAAACAACAACACCAGTCACAACAACTGAGAGCACAACTGAAACAACTACACCAGTCACAACAGCTGAGAGCACAACTGAAACAACTACACCAGCCACAACAGCTGAGAGCACAACTGAAACAACTACACCAGCCACAACAACTGAGAGCACAACTGAAACAACTACAACAGCCACAACAGCTGAGAGCACAACTGAAACAACTACACCAGCCACAACAACCGAAAGCACAACTGAAACAACAACACCAGTCACAACAACTGAGAGCACAACTGAAACAACTACACCAGCCACAACAACCGAGAGCACAACTGAAACAACTACGCCAGCCACAACAACTGACAGCACAACTGAAACAACTTCATCAGTCACAACAACTGAGAGCACAACTGAAACAACTACACCAGCCACAACAACTGAGAGCACAACTGAAACAACTACAACAGCTGAGAGCACAATTGAAACAACTACACCAGCCACAACAACTGAGAGCACAACTGAAACAACTACACCAGTCACAACAACTGAGAGCACAACTGAAACAACTACAACAGCCACAACAACCGAAAGCACAACTGAAACAACTACAACAGCCACAACAACCGAAAGCACAACTGAAACAACTACACCAGTCACAACAACTGAGAGCACAACTGAAACAACTACACCAGCCACAACAACTGAGAGCACAACTGAAACAACTACACCAGCCACAACAACCGAGAGCACAACTGAAACAACTACGCCAGCCACAACAACTGAGAGCACAACTGAAATAACTACACCAGCCACAACAGCTGAGAGCACAACTGAAACAACTACACCAGCCACAACAACCGAGAGCACAACTGAAACATCTACAATAGCCACAACAACCGAAAGCACAACTGAAACAACTACAACAGCCACAACAACCGAAAGCACAACTGAAACAACTACACCAGTCACAACAACTGAGAGCACAACTGAAACAACTACACCAGCCACAACAACTGAGAGCACAACTGAAACAACTACACCAGCCACAACAACCGAGAGCACAACTGAAACAACTACACCAGTCACAACAACTGAGAGCACAACTGAAACAACTACACCAGCCACAACATCTGAGAGCACAACTGAAACAACTACACCAGCCACAACAACCGAGAGCACAACTGAAACAACTACACCAGCCACAACAGCTGAGAGCACAACTGAAACAACTACACCAGCCACAACAACAGAGAGCACAACTGAAACAACTACATCAGTCACAACAGCTGAGAGCACAACTGAAACAACTACACCAGTCACAACAACTGAGAGCACAACTGAAACAACTACAACAGCCACAACAGCTGAGAGCACAACTGAAACAACTACACCAGCCACAACAACTGAGAGCACAACTGAAACAACTACACCAGCCACAACAACCGAGAGCACAACTGAAACAACTACGCCAGCCACAACAACTGAGAGCACAACTGAAATAACTACACCAGCCACAACAGCTGAGAGCACAACTGAAACAACTACACCAGCCACAACAACAGAGAGCACAACTGAAACAACTACATCAGTCACAACAGCTGAGAGCACAACTGAAACAACTACACCAGTCACAACAACTGAGAGCACAACTGAAACAACTACAACAGCCACAACAGCTGAGAGCACAATTGAAACAACTACACCAGCCACAACAACCGAGAGCACAACTGAAACGTCTACAACAGCCACAATAATCGAAAGCACAACTGAAACAACTACACCAGTCACAACAACTGAGAGCACAACTGAAACAACTGCACTAGCCACAACAGCTGAGAGCACAACTGAAACAACTACGCCAGCCACAACAACTGAGAGCACAACTGAAATAACTACACCAGCCACAACAGCTGAGAGCACAACTGAAACAACTACACCAGCCACAACAACAGAGAGCACAACTGAAACAACTACATCAGTCACAACAGCTGAGAGCACAACTGAAACAACTACACCAGTCACAACAACTGAGAGCACAACTGAAACAACTACAACAGCCACAACAGCTGAGAGCACAATTGAAACAACTACACCAGCCACAACAACCGAGAGCACAACTGAAACGTCTACAACAGCCACAATAATCGAAAGCACAACTGAAACAACTACACCAGTCACAACAACTGAGAGCACAACTGAAACAACTACACCAGCCACAACAGCTGAGAGCACAACTGAAACAACTACACCAGCCACAACAACTGAGAGCACAACTGAAACAACTACATCAGTCACAACAACTGAGAGCACAACTGAAACAACTACACCAGTCACAACAACTGAGAGTACAACTGAAACAACTACAACAGCCACAACAGCTGAGAGCACAACTGAAACAACTACGCCAGCCACAACAACTGAGAGCACAACTGAAATAACTACACCAGCCACAACAGCTGAGAGCACAACTGAAACAACTACACCAGCCACAACAACAGAGAGCACAACTGAAACAACTACATCAGTCACAACAGCTGAGAGCACAACTGAAACAACTACACCAGTCACAACAACTGAGAGCACAACTGAAACAACTACAACAGCCACAACAGCTGAGAGCACAATTGAAACAACTACACCAGCCACAACAACCGAGAGCACAACTGAAACGTCTACAACAGCCACAATAATCGAAAGCACAACTGAAACAACTACACCAGTCACAACAACTGAGAGCACAACTGAAACAACTACACCAGCCACAACAGCTGAGAGCACAACTGAAACAACTACACCAGCCACAACAACTGAGAGCACAACTGAAACAACTACATCAGTCACAACAACTGAGAGCACAACTGAAACAACTACACCAGTCACAACAACTGAGAGTACAACTGAAACAACTACAACAGCCACAACAGCTGAGAGCACAATTGAAACAACTACACCAGCCACAACAACCGAGAGCACAACTGAAACATCTACATTAGCCACAACAACCGAAAGCACAACTGAAACAACTACACCAGTCACAACAACTGAGAGCACAACTGAAACAACTACACCAGTCACAACAGCTGAGAGCACAACTGAAACAACTACACCAGCCACAACAGCTGAGAGCACAACTGAAACAACTACACCAGCCACAACAACTGAGAGCACAACTGAAACAACTACAACAGCCACAACAGCTGAGAGCACAACTGAAACAACTACACCAGCCACAACAACCGAAAGCACAACTGAAACAACAACACCAGTCACAACAACTGAGAGCACAACTGAAACAACTACACCAGTCACAACAGCTGAGAGCACAACTGAAACAACTACACCAGCCACAACAGCTGAGAGCACAACTGAAACAACTACACCAGCCACAACAACTGAGAGCACAACTGAAACAACTACAACAGCCACAACAGCTGAGAGCACAACTGAAACAACTACACCAGCCACAACAACCGAAAGCACAACTGAAACAACAACACCAGTCACAACAACTGAGAGCACAACTGAAACAACTACACCAGCCACAACAACCGAGAGCACAACTGAAACAACTACGCCAGCCACAACAACTGACAGCACAACTGAAACAACTTCATCAGTCACAACAACTGAGAGCACAACTGAAACAACTACACCAGCCACAACAACTGAGAGCACAACTGAAACAACTACAACAGCTGAGAGCACAATTGAAACAACTACACCAGCCACAACAACTGAGAGCACAACTGAAACAACTACACCAGTCACAACAACTGAGAGCACAACTGAAACAACTACACCAGCCACAACAACTGAGAGCACAACTGAAACAACTACAACAGCTGAGAGCACAATTGAAACAACTACGCCAGCCACAACAACTGAGAGCACAACTGAAATAACTACACCAGCCACAACAGCTGAGAGCACAACTGAAACAACTACACCAGCCACAACAACCGAGAGCACAACTGAAACATCTACAATAGCCACAACAACCGAAAGCACAACTGAAACAACTACAACAGCCACAACAACCGAAAGCACAACTGAAACAACTACACCAGTCACAACAACTGAGAGCACAACTGAAACAACTACACCAGCCACAACAACTGAGAGCACAACTGAAACAACTACACCAGCCACAACAACCGAGAGCACAACTGAAACAACTACGCCAGCCACAACAACTGAGAGCACAACTGAAATAACTACACCAGCCACAACAGCTGAGAGCACAACTGAAACAACTACACCAGCCACAACAACAGAGAGCACAACTGAAACAACTACATCAGTCACAACAGCTGAGAGCACAACTGAAACAACTACACCAGTCACAACAACTGAGAGCACAACTGAAACAACTACACCAGTCACAACAACTGAGAGCACAACTGAAACAACTACACCAGCCACAACAACTGAGAGCACAACTGAAACAACTACATCAGTCACAACAACTGAGAGCACAACTGAAACAACTACACCAGTCACAACAACTGAGAGTACAACTGAAACAACTACAACAGCCACAACAGCTGAGAGCACAATTGAAACAAGTACACCAGCCACAACAACCGAAAGCACAACTGAAACAACAACACCAGTCACAACAACCGAGAGCACAACTGAAACAACTACGCCAGCCACAACAACTGACAGCACAACTGAAACAACTTCATCAGTCACAACAACTGAGAGCACAACTGAAACAACTACACCAGCCACAACAACTGAGAGCACAACTGAAACAACTACAACAGCCACAACAGCTGAGAGCACAACTGAAACAACTACACCAGCCACAACAACCGAAAGCACAACTGAAACAACAACACCAGTCACAACAACTGAGAGCACAACTGAAACAACTACACCAGCCACAACAACCGAGAGCACAACTGAAACAACTACGCCAGCCACAACAACTGACAGCACAACTGAAACAACTACAACAGCTGAGAGCACAATTGAAACAACTACACCAGCCACAACCACTGAGAGCACAACTGAAACAATTACACCAGTCACAACAACTGAGAGCACAACTGAAACAACTACACCAGTCACAACAACTGAGAGCACAACTGAAACAACTACAACAGCCACAACAGCTGAGAGCACAATTGAAACAACTACACCAGCCACAACAACAGAGAGCACAACTGAAACAACTACATCAGTCACAACAGCTGAGAGCACAACTGAAACAACTACACCAGTCACAACAACTGAGAGCACAACTGAAACAACTACAACAGCCACAACAGCTGAGAGCACAATTGAAACAACTACACCAGCCACAACAACCGAGAGCACAACTGAAACAACTACAACAGCCACAACAACCGAAAGCACAACTGAAACAACTACACCAGTCACAACAACTGAGAGCACAACTGAAACAACTACACCAGCCACAACAACCGAGAGCACAACTGAAACAACTACGCCAGTCACAACAACTGAGAGCACAACTGAAACAACTACACCAGCCACAACAGCTGAGAGCACAACTGAAACAACTACACCAGCCAACCCAGCTGAGAGCACAACTGAAACAACTACAATAGCCACAACAACCGAAAGCACAACTGAAACAACTACAACAGCCACAACAACCGAAAGCACAACTGAAACAACTACACCAGTCACAACAACTGAGAGCACAACTGAAACAACTACACCAGCCACAACAACTGAGAGCACAACTGAAACAACTACACCAGCCACAACAACCGAGAGCACAACTGAAACAACTACGCCAGCCACAACAACTGAGAGCACAACTGAAATAACTACACCAGCCACAACAGCTGAGAGCACAACTGAAACAACTACACCAGCCACAACAAAAGAGAGCACAACTGAAACAACTACATCAGTCACAACAGCTGAGAGCACAACTGAAACAACCACACCAGTCACAACAACTGAGAGCACAACTGAAACAACTACAACAGCCACAACAGCTGAGAGCACAATTGAAACAACTACACCAGCCACAACAACCGAGAGCACAACTGAAACGTCTACAACAGCCACAATAATCGAAAGCACAACTGAAACAACTACACCAGTCACAACAACTGAGAGCACAACTGAAACAACTACACTAGCCACAACAGCTGAGAGCACAACTGAAACAACTACATCAGTCACAACAGCTGAGAGCACAACTGAAACAACTACACCAGTCACAACAACTGAGAGCACAACTGAAACAACTACAACAGCCACAACAGCTGAGAGCACAATTGAAACAACTACACCAGCCACAACAACCGAGAGCACAACTGAAACGTCTACAACAGCCACAATAATCGAAAGCACAACTGAAACAACTACACCAGTCACAACAACTGAGAGCACAACTGAAACAACTACACCAGCCACAACAGCTGAGAGCACAACTGAAACAACTACACCAGCCACAACAACTGAGAGCACAACTGAAACAACTACATCAGTCACAACAACTGAGAGCACAACTGAAACAACTACACCAGTCACAACAACTGAGAATACAACTGAAACAACTACAACAGCCACAACAGCTGAGAGCACAATTGAAACAACTACACCAGCCACAACAACCGAGAGCACAACTGAAACATCTACATTAGCCACAACAACCGAAAGCACAACTGAAACAACTACACCAGTCACAACAACTGAGAGCACAACTGAAACAACTACACCAGTCACAACAGCTGAGAGCACAACTGAAACAACTACACCAGCCACAACAGCTGAGAGCACAACTGAAACAACTACACCAGCCACAACAACCGAAAGCACAACTGAAACAACAACACCAGTCACAACAACTGAGAGCACAACTGAAACAACTACACCAGTCACAACAGCTGAGAGCACAACTGAAACAACTACACCAGCCACAACAACTGAGAGCACAACTGAAACAACTACACCAGCCACAACAACCGAGAGCACAACTGAAACAACTACGCCAGCCACAACAACTGAGAGCACAACTGAAATAACTACACCAGCCACAACAGCTGAGAGCACAACTGAAACAACTACACCAGCCACAACAACCGAGAGCACAACTGAAACATCTACAATAGCCACAACAACCGAAAGCACAACTGAAACAACTACAACAGCCACAACAACCGAAAGCACAACTGAAACAACTACACCAGTCACAACAACTGAGAGCACAACTGAAACAACTACACCAGCCACAACAACTGAGAGCACAACTGAAACAACTACACCAGCCACAACAACCGAGAGCACAACTGAAACAACTACGCCAGCCACAACAACTGAGAGCACAACTGAAATAACTACACCAGCCACAACAGCTGAGAGCACAACTGAAACAACTACACCAGCCACAACAACAGAGAGCACAACTGAAACAACTACATCAGTCACAACAGCTGAGAGCACAACTGAAACAACTACACCAGTCACAACAACTGAGAGCACAACTGAAACAACTACACCAGTCACAACAACTGAAAGCACAACTGAAACAACTACACCAGCCACAACAACTGAGAGCACAACTGAAACAACTACATCAGTCACAACAACTGAGAGCACAACTGAAACAACTACACCAGTCACAACAACTGAGAGTACAACTGAAACAACTACAACAGCCACAACAGCTGAGAGCACAATTGAAACAAGTACACCAGCCACAACAACCGAAAGCACAACTGAAACAACAACACCAGTCACAACAACCGAGAGCACAACTGAAACAACTACGCCAGCCACAACAACTGACAGCACAACTGAAACAACTTCATCAGTCACAACAACTGAGAGCACAACTGAAACAACTACACCAGCCACAACAACTGAGAGCACAACTGAAACAACTACAACAGCCACAACAGCTGAGAGCACAACTGAAACAACTACACCAGCCACAACAACCGAAAGCACAACTGAAACAACAACACCAGTCACAACAACTGAGAGCACAACTGAAACAACTACACCAGCCACAACAACCGAGAGCACAACTGAAACAACTACGCCAGCCACAACAACTGACAGCACAACTGAAACAACTTCATCAGTCACAACAACTGAGAGCACAACTGAAACAACTACACCAGCCACAACAACTGAGAGCACAACTGAAACAACTACAACAGCTGAGAGCACAATTGAAACAACTACACCAGCCACAACCACTGAGAGCACAACTGAAACAATTACACCAGTCACAACAACTGAGAGCACAACTGAAACAACTACACCAGTCACAACAACTGAGAGCACAACTGAAACAACTACAACAGCCACAACAGCTGAGAGCACAATTGAAACAACTACACCAGCGACAACAACAGAGAGCACAACTGAAACAACTACATCAGTCACAACAGCTGAGAGCACAACTGAAACAACTACACCAGTCACAACAACTGAGAGCACAACTGAAACAACTACAACAGCCACAACAGCTGAGAGCACAATTGAAACAACTACACCAGCCACAACAACCGAGAGCACAACTGAAACAACTACAACAGCCACAACAACCGAAAGCACAACTGAAACAACTACACCAGTCACAACAACTGAGAGCACAACTGAAACAACTACACCAGCCACAACAACCGAGAGCACAACTGAAACAACTACGCCAGTCACAACAACTGAGAGCACAACTGAAACAACTACACCAGCCACAACAGCTGAGAGCACAACTGAAACAACTACACCAGCCAACCCAGCTGAGAGCACAACTGAAACAACTACAATAGCCACAACAACCGAAAGCACAACTGAAACAACTACAACAGCCACAACAACCGAAAGCACAACTGAAACAACTACACCAGTCACAACAACTGAGAGCACAACTGAAACAACTACACCAGCCACAACAACTGAGAGCACAACTGAAACAACTACACCAGCCACAACAACCGAGAGCACAACTGAAACAACTACGCCAGCCACAACAACTGAGAGCACAACTGAAATAACTACACCAGCCACAACAGCTGAGAGCACAACTGAAACAACTACACCAGCCACAACAACAGAGAGCACAACTGAAACAACTACATCAGTCACAACAGCTGAGAGCACAACTGAAACAACTACACCAGTCACAACAACTGAGAGCACAACTGAAACAACTACACCAGTCACAACAACTGAGAGCACAACTGAAACAACTACACCAGCCACAACAACTGAGAGCACAACTGAAACAACTACATCAGTCACAACAACTGAGAGCACAACTGAAACAACTACACCAGTCACAACAACTGAGAGTACAACTGAAACAACTACAACAGCCACAACAGCTGAGAGCACAATTGAAACAAGTACACCAGCCACAACAACCGAAAGCACAACTGAAACAACAACACCAGTCACAACAACCGAGAGCACAACTGAAACAACTACGCCAGCCACAACAACTGACAGCACAACTGAAACAACTTCATCAGTCACAACAACTGAGAGCACAACTGAAACAACTACACCAGCCACAACAACTGAGAAAACAACTGAAACAACTACAACAGCCACAACAGCTGAGAGCACAACTGAAACAACTACACCAGCCACAACAACCGAAAGCACAACTGAAACAACAACACCAGTCACAACAACTGAGAGCACAACTGAAACAACTACACCAGCCACAACAACCGAGAGCACAACTGAAACAACTACGCCAGCCACAACAACTGACAGCACAACTGAAACAACTTCATCAGTCACAACAACTGAGAGCACAACTGAAACAACTACACCAGCCACAACAACTGAGAGCACAACTGAAACAACTACAACAGCTGAGAGCACAATTGAAACAACTACACCAGCCACAACCACTGAGAGCACAACTGAAACAATTACACCAGTCACAACAACTGAGAGCACAACTGAAACAACTACACCAGTCACAACAACTGAGAGCACAACTGAAACAACTACAACAGCCACAACAGCTGAGAGCACAATTGAAACAACTACACCAGCGACAACAACAGAGAGCACAACTGAAACAACTACATCAGTCACAACAGCTGAGAGCACAACTGAAACAACTACACCAGTCACAACAACTGAGAGCACAACTGAAACAACTACAACAGCCACAACAGCTGAGAGCACAATTGAAACAACTACACCAGCCACAACAACCGAGAGCACAACTGAAACAACTACAACAGCCACAACAACCGAAAGCACAACTGAAACAACTACACCAGTCACAACAACTGAGAGCACAACTGAAACAACTACACCAGCCACAACAACCGAGAGCACAACTGAAACAACTACGCCAGTCACAACAACTGAGAGCACAACTGAAACAACTACACCAGCCACAACAGCTGAGAGCACAACTGAAACAACTACACCAGCCAACCCAGCTGAGAGCACAACTGAAACAACTACAATAGCCACAACAACCGAAAGCACAACTGAAACAACTACAACAGCCACAACAACCGAAAGCACAACTGAAACAACTACACCAGTCACAACAACTGAGAGCACAACTGAAACAACTACACCAGCCACAACAACTGAGAGCACAACTGAAACAACTACACCAGCCACAACAACCGAGAGCACAACTGAAACAACTACGCCAGCCACAACAACTGAGAGCACAACTGAAATAACTACACCAGCCACAACAGCTGAGAGCACAACTGAAACAACTACACCAGCCACAACAACAGAGAGCACAACTGAAACAACTACATCAGTCACAACAGCTGAGAGCACAACTGAAACAACCACACCAGTCACAACAACTGAGAGCACAACTGAAACAACTACAACAGCCACAACAGCTGAGAGCACAATTGAAACAACTACACCAGCCACAACAACCGAGAGCACAACTGAAACGTCTACAACAGCCACAATAATCGAAAGCACAACTGAAACAACTACACCAGTCACAACAACTGAGAGCACAACTGAAACAACTACACTAGCCACAACAGCTGAGAGCACAACTGAAACAACTACGCCAGCCACAACAACTGAGAGCACAACTGAAATAACTACACCAGCCACAACAGCTGAGAGCACAACTGAAACAACTACACCAGCCACAACAACAGAGAGCACAACTGAAACAACTACATCAGTCACAACAGCTGAGAGCACAACTGAAACAACTACACCAGTCACAACAACTGAGAGCACAACTGAAACAACTACAACAGCCACAACAGCTGAGAGCACAATTGAAACAACTACACCAGCCACAACAACCGAGAGCACAACTGAAACGTCTACAACAGCCACAATAATCGAAAGCACAACTGAAACAACTACACCAGTCACAACAACTGAGAGCACAACTGAAACAACTACACCAGCCACAACAGCTGAGAGCACAACTGAAACAACTACACCAGCCACAACAACTGAGAGCACAACTGAAACAACTACATCAGTCACAACAACTGAGAGCACAACTGAAACAACTACACCAGTCACAACAACTGAGAATACAACTGAAACAACTACAACAGCCACAACAGCTGAGAGCACAATTGAAACAACTACACCAGCCACAACAACCGAGAGCACAACTGAAACATCTACATTAGCCACAACAACCGAAAGCACAACTGAAACAACTACACCAGTCACAACAACTGAGAGCACAACTGAAACAACTACACCAGTCACAACAGCTGAGAGCACAACTGAAACAACTACACCAGCCACAACAGCTGAGAGCACAACTGAAACAACTACACCAGCCACAACAACCGAAAGCACAACTGAAACAACAACACCAGTCACAACAACTGAGAGCACAACTGAAACAACTACACCAGTCACAACAGCTGAGAGCACAACTGAAACAACTACACCAGCCACAACAACTGAGAGCACAACTGAAACAACTACACCAGCCACAACAACCGAGAGCACAACTGAAACAACTACGCCAGCCACAACAACTGAGAGCACAACTGAAATAACTACACCAGCCACAACAGCTGAGAGCACAACTGAAACAACTACACCAGCCACAACAACCGAGAGCACAACTGAAACATCTACAATAGCCACAACAACCGAAAGCACAACTGAAACAACTACAACAGCCACAACAACCGAAAGCACAACTGAAACAACTACACCAGTCACAACAACTGAGAGCACAACTGAAACAACTACACCAGCCACAACAACTGAGAGCACAACTGAAACAACTACACCAGCCACAACAACCGAGAGCACAACTGAAACAACTACACCAGTCACAACAACTGAGAGCACAACTGAAACAACTACACCAGCCACAACAACTGAGAGCACAACTGAAACAACTACACCAGCCACAACAACCGAGAGCACAACTGAAACAACTACACCAGCCACAACAGCTGAGAGCACAACTGAAACAACTACACCAGCCACAACAACAGAGAGCACAACTGAAACAACTACATCAGTCACAACAGCTGAGAGCACAACTGAAACAACTACACCAGTCACAACAACTGAGAGCACAACTGAAACAACTACAACAGCCACAACAGCTGAGAGCACAACTGAAACAACTACACCAGCCACAACAACTGAGAGCACAACTGAAACAACTACACCAGCCACAACAACCGAGAGCACAACTGAAACAACTACGCCAGCCACAACAACTGAGAGCACAACTGAAATAACTACACCAGCCACAACAGCTGAGAGCACAACTGAAACAACTACACCAGCCACAACAACAGAGAGCACAACTGAAACAACTACATCAGTCACAACAGCTGAGAGCACAACTGAAACAACTACACCAGTCACAACAACTGAGAGCACAACTGAAACAACTACAACAGCCACAACAGCTGAGAGCACAATTGAAACAACTACACCAGCCACAACAACCGAGAGCACAACTGAAACGTCTACAACAGCCACAATAATCGAAAGCACAACTGAAACAACTACACCAGTCACAACAACTGAGAGCACAACTGAAACAACTGCACTAGCCACAACAGCTGAGAACACAACTGAAACAACTACGCCAGCCACAACAACTGAGAGCACAACTGAAATAACTACACCAGCCACAACAGCTGAGAGCACAACTGAAACAACTACACCAGCCACAACAACAGAGAGCACAACTGAAACAACTACATCAGTCACAACAGCTGAGAGCACAACTGAAACAACTACACCAGTCACAACAACTGAGAGCACAACTGAAACAACTACAACAGCCACAACAGCTGAGAGCACAATTGAAACAACTACACCAGCCACAACAACCGAGAGCACAACTGAAACGTCTACAACAGCCACAATAATCGAAAGCACAACTGAAACAACTACACCAGTCACAACAACTGAGAGCACAACTGAAACAACTACACCAGCCACAACAGCTGAGAGCACAACTGAAACAACTACACCAGCCACAACAACTGAGAGCACAACTGAAACAACTACATCAGTCACAACAACTGAGAGCACAACTGAAACAACTACACCAGTCACAACAACTGAGAGTACAACTGAAACAACTACAACAGCCACAACAGCTGAGAGCACAATTGAAACAACTACACCAGCCACAACAACCGAGAGCACAACTGAAACATCTACATTAGCCACAACAACCGAAAGCACAACTGAAACAACTACACCAGTCACAACAACTGAGAGCACAACTGAAACAACTACACCAGTCACAACAGCTGAGAGCACAACTGAAACAACTACACCAGCCACAACAGCTGAGAGCACAACTGAAACAACTACACCAGCCACAACAACTGAGAGCACAACTGAAACAACTACAACAGCCACAACAGCTGAGAGCACAACTGAAACAACTACACCAGCCACAACAACCGAAAGCACAACTGAAACAACAACACCAGTCACAACAACTGAGAGCACAACTGAAACAACTACACCAGTCACAACAGCTGAGAGCACAACTGAAACAACTACACCAGCCACAACAGCTGAGAGCACAACTGAAACAACTACACCAGCCACAACAACTGAGAGCACAACTAAAACAACTACAACAGCCACAACAGCTGAGAGCACAACTGAAACAACTACACCAGCCACAACAACCGAAAGCACAACTGAAACAACAACACCAGTCACAACAACTGAGAGCACAACTGAAACAACTACACCAGCCACAACAACCGAGAGCACAACTGAAACAACTACGCCAGCCACAACAACTGACAGCACAACTGAAACAACTTCATCAGTCACAACAACTGAGAGCACAACTGAAACAACTACACCAGCCACAACAACTGAGAGCACAACTGAAACAACTATAACAGCTGAGAGCACAATTGAAACAACTACACCAGCCACAACAACTGAGAGCACAACTGAAACAACTACACCAGTCACAACAACTGAGAGCACAACTGAAACAACTACAACAGCCACAACAACCGAAAGCACAACTGAAACAACTACAACAGCCACAACAACCGAAAGCACAACTGAAACAACTACACCAGTCACAACAACTGAGAGCACAACTGAAACAACTACACCAGCCACAACAACTGAGAGCACAACTGAAACAACTACACCAGCCACAACAACCGAGAGCACAACTGAAACAACTACGCCAGCCACAACAACTGAGAGCACAACTGAAATAACTACACCAGCCACAACAGCTGAGAGCACAACTGAAACAACTACACCAGCCACAACAACCGAGAGCACAACTGAAACATCTACAATAGCCACAACAACCGAAAGCACAACTGAAACAACTACAACAGCCACAACAACCGAAAGCACAACTGAAACAACTACACCAGTCACAACAACTGAGAGCACAACTGAAACAACTACACCAGCCACAACAACTGAGAGCACAACTGAAACAACTACACCAGCCACAACAACCGAGAGCACAACTGAAACAACTACGCCAGCCACAACAACTGAGAGCACAACTGAAATAACTACACCAGCCACAACAGCTGAGAGCACAACTGAAACAACTACACCAGCCACAACAACAGAGAGCACAACTGAAACAACTACATCAGTCACAACAGCTGAGAGCACAACTGAAACAACTACACCAGTCACAACAACTGAGAGCACAACTGAAACAACTACACCAGTCACAACAACTGAGAGCACAACTGAAACAACTACACCAGCCACAACAACTGAGAGCACAACTGAAACAACTACATCAGTCACAACAACTGAGAGCACAACTGAAACAACTACACCAGTCACAACAACTGAGAGTACAACTGAAACAACTACAACAGCCACAACAGCTGAGAGCACAATTGAAACAAGTACACCAGCCACAACAACCGAAAGCACAACTGAAACAACAACACCAGTCACAACAACCGAGAGCACAACTGAAACAACTACGCCAGCCACAACAACTGACAGCACAACTGAAACAACTTCATCAGTCACAACAACTGAGAGCACAACTGAAACAACTACACCAGCCACAACAACTGAGAGCACAACTGAAACAACTACAACAGCCACAACAGCTGAGAGCACAACTGAAACAACTACACCAGCCACAACAACCGAAAGCACAACTGAAACAACAACACCAGTCACAACAACTGAGAGCACAACTGAAACAACTACACCAGCCACAACAACCGAGAGCACAACTGAAACAACTACGCCAGCCACAACAACTGACAGCACAACTGAAACAACTTCATCAGTCACAACAACTGAGAGCACAACTGAAACAACTACACCAGCCACAACAACTGAGAGCACAACTGAAACAACTACAACAGCTGAGAGCACAATTGAAACAACTACACCAGCCACAACCACTGAGAGCACAACTGAAACAATTACACCAGTCACAACAACTGAGAGCACAACTGAAACAACTACACCAGTCACAACAACTGAGAGCACAACTGAAACAACTACAACAGCCACAACAGCTGAGAGCACAATTGAAACAACTACACCAGCCACAACAACAGAGAGCACAACTGAAACAACTACATCAGTCACAACAGCTGAGAGCACAACTGAAACAACTACACCAGTCACAACAACTGAGAGCACAACTGAAACAACTACAACAGCCACAACAGCTGAGAGCACAATTGAAACAACTACACCAGCCACAACAACCGAGAGCACAACTGAAACAACTACAACAGCCACAACAACCGAAAGCACAACTGAAACAACTACACCAGTCACAACATCTGAGAGCACAACTGAAACAACTACACCAGCCACAACAACCGAGAGCACAACTGAAACAACTACGCCAGTCACAACAACTGAGAGCACAACTGAAACAACTACACCAGCCACAACAGCTGAGAGCACAACTGAAACAACTACACCAGCCAACCCAGCTGAGAGCACAACTGAAACAACTACAATAGCCACAACAACCGAAAGCACAACTGAAACAACTACAACAGCCACAACAACCGAAAGCACAACTGAAACAACTACACCAGTCACAACAACTGAGAGCACAACTGAAACAACTACACCAGCCACAACAACTGAGAGCACAACTGAAACAACTACACCAGCCACAACAACCGAGAGCACAACTGAAACAACTACGCCAGCCACAACAACTGAGAGCACAACTGAAATAACTACACCAGCCACAACAGCTGAGAGCACAACTGAAACAACTACACCAGCCACAACAACAGAGAGCACAACTGAAACAACTACATCAGTCACAACAGCTGAGAGCACAACTGAAACAACCACACCAGTCACAACAACTGAGAGCACAACTGAAACAACTACAACAGCCACAACAGCTGAGAGCACAATTGAAACAACTACACCAGCCACAACAACCGAGAGCACAACTGAAACGTCTACAACAGCCACAATAATCGAAAGCACAACTGAAACAACTACACCAGTCACAACAACTGAGAGCACAACTGAAACAACTACACTAGCCACAACAGCTGAGAGCACAACTGAAACAACTACGCCAGCCACAACAACTGAGAGCACAACTGAAACATCTACACCAGCCACAACAACTGAGAGCACAACTGAAACAACTACAACAGCCACAACAGCTGAGAGCACAACTGAAACAACTACACCAGCCACAACAACCGAAAGCACAACTGAAACAACAACACCAGTCACAACAACTGAGAGCACAACTGAAACAACTACACCAGTCACAACAGCTGAGAGCACAACTGAAACAACTACACCAGCCACAACAGCTGAGAGCACAACTGAAACAACTACACCAGCCACAACAACTGAGAGCACAACTGAAACAACTACAACAGCCACAACAGCTGAGAGCACAACTGAAACAACTACACCAGCCACAACAACCGAAAGCACAACTGAAACAACAACACCAGTCACAACAACTGAGAGCACAACTGAAACAACTACACCAGCCACAACAACCGAGAGCACAACTGAAACAACTACGCCAGCCACAACAACTGACAGCACAACTGAAACAACTTCATCAGTCACAACAACTGAGAGCACAACTGAAACAACTACACCAGCCACAACAACTGAGAGCACAACTGAAACAACTACAACAGCTGAGAGCACAATTGAAACAACTACACCAGCCACAACAACTGAGAGCACAACTGAAACAACTACACCAGTCACAACAACTGAGAGCACAACTGAAACAACTACAACAGCCACAACAACCGAAAGCACAACTGAAACAACTACAACAGCCACAACAACCGAAAGCACAACTGAAACAACTACACCAGTCACAACAACTGAGAGCACAACTGAAACAACTACACCAGCCACAACAACTGAGAGCACAACTGAAACAACTACACCAGCCACAACAACCGAGAGCACAACTGAAACAACTACGCCAGCCACAACAACTGAGAGCACAACTGAAATAACTACACCAGCCACAACAGCTGAGAGCACAACTGAAACAACTACACCAGCCACAACAACCGAGAGCACAACTGAAACATCTACAATAGCCACAACAACCGAAAGCACAACTGAAACAACTACAACAGCCACAACAACCGAAAGCACAACTGAAACAACTACACCAGTCACAACAACTGAGAGCACAACTGAAACAACTACACCAGCCACAACAACTGAGAGCACAACTGAAACAACTACACCAGCCACAACAACCGAGAGCACAACTGAAACAACTACGCCAGCCACAACAACTGAGAGCACAACTGAAATAACTACACCAGCCACAACAGCTGAGAGCACAACTGAAACAACTACACCAGCCACAACAACAGAGAGCACAACTGAAACAACTACATCAGTCACAACAGCTGAGAGCACAACTGAAACAACTACACCAGTCACAACAACTGAGAGCACAACTGAAACAACTACACCAGTCACAACAACTGAGAGCACAACTGAAACAACTACACCAGCCACAACAACTGAGAGCACAACTGAAACAACTACATCAGTCACAACAACTGAGAGCACAACTGAAACAACTACACCAGTCACAACAACTGAGAGTACAACTGAAACAACTACAACAGCCACAACAGCTGAGAGCACAATTGAAACAAGTACACCAGCCACAACAACCGAAAGCACAACTGAAACAACAACACCAGTCACAACAACCGAGAGCACAACTGAAACAACTACGCCAGCCACAACAACTGACAGCACAACTGAAACAACTTCATCAGTCACAACAACTGAGAGCACAACTGAAACAACTACACCAGCCACAACAACTGAGAGCACAACTGAAACAACTACAACAGCCACAACAGCTGAGAGCACAACTGAAACAACTACACCAGCCACAACAACCGAAAGCACAACTGAAACAACAACACCAGTCACAACAACTGAGAGCACAACTGAAACAACTACACCAGCCACAACAACCGAGAGCACAACTGAAACAACTACGCCAGCCACAACAACTGACAGCACAACTGAAACAACTTCATCAGTCACAACAACTGAGAGCACAACTGAAACAACTACACCAGCCACAACAACTGAGAGCACAACTGAAACAACTACAACAGCTGAGAGCACAATTGAAACAACTACACCAGCCACAACCACTGAGAGCACAACTGAAACAATTACACCAGTCACAACAACTGAGAGCACAACTGAAACAACTACACCAGTCACAACAACTGAGAGCACAACTGAAACAACTACAACAGCCACAACAGCTGAGAGCACAATTGAAACAACTACACCAGCCACAACAACAGAGAGCACAACTGAAACAACTACATCAGTCACAACAGCTGAGAGCACAACTGAAACAACTACACCAGTCACAACAACTGAGAGCACAACTGAAACAACTACAACAGCCACAACAGCTGAGAGCACAATTGAAACAACTACACCAGCCACAACAACCGAGAGCACAACTGAAACAACTACAACAGCCACAACAACCGAAAGCACAACTGAAACAACTACACCAGTCACAACAACTGAGAGCACAACTGAAACAACTACACCAGCCACAACAACCGAGAGCACAACTGAAACAACTACGCCAGTCACAACAACTGAGAGCACAACTGAAACAACTACACCAGCCACAACAGCTGAGAGCACAACTGAAACAACTACACCAGCCAACCCAGCTGAGAGCACAACTGAAACAACTACAATAGCCACAACAACCGAAAGCACAACTGAAACAACTACAACAGCCACAACAACCGAAAGCACAACTGAAACAACTACACCAGTCACAACAACTGAGAGCACAACTGAAACAACTACACCAGCCACAACAACTGAGAGCACAACTGAAACAACTACACCAGCCACAACAACCGAGAGCACAACTGAAACAACTACGCCAGCCACAACAACTGAGAGCACAACTGAAATAACTACACCAGCCACAACAGCTGAGAGCACAACTGAAACAACTACACCAGCCACAACAACAGAGAGCACAACTGAAACAACTACATCAGTCACAACAGCTGAGAGCACAACTGAAACAACCACACCAGTCACAACAACTGAGAGCACAACTGAAACAACTACAACAGCCACAACAGCTGAGAGCACAATTGAAACAACTACACCAGCCACAACAACCGAGAGCACAACTGAAACGTCTACAACAGCCACAATAATCGAAAGCACAACTGAAACAACTACACCAGTCACAACAACTGAGAGCACAACTGAAACAACTACACTAGCCACAACAGCTGAGAGCACAACTGAAACAACTACGCCAGCCACAACAACTGAGAGCACAACTGAAATAACTACACCAGCCACAACAGCTGAGAGCACAACTGAAACAACTACACCAGCCACAACAACAGAGAGCACAACTGAAACAACTACATCAGTCACAACAGCTGAGAGCACAACTGAAACAACTACACCAGTCACAACAACTGAGAGCACAACTGAAACAACTACAACAGCCACAACAGCTGAGAGCACAATTGAAACAACTACACCAGCCACAACAACCGAGAGCACAACTGAAACGTCTACAACAGCCACAATAATCGAAAGCACAACTGAAACAACTACACCAGTCACAACAACTGAGAGCACAACTGAAACAACTACACCAGCCACAACAGCTGAGAGCACAACTGAAACAACTACACCAGCCACAACAACTGAGAGCACAACTGAAAACACTACATCAGTCACAACAACTGAGAGCACAACTGAAACAACTACACCAGTCACAACAACTGAGAATACAACTGAAACAACTACAACAGCCACAACAGCTGAGAGCACAATTGAAACAACTACACCAGCCACAACAACCGAGAGCACAACTGAAACATCTACATTAGCCACAACAACCGAAAGCACAACTGAAACAACTACACCAGTCACAACAACTGAGAGCACAACTGAAACAACTACACCAGTCACAACAGCTGAGAGCACAACTGAAACAACTACACCAGCCACATCAGCTGAGAGCACAACTGAAACAACTACACCAGCCACAACAACCGAAAGCACAACTGAAACAACAACACCAGTCACAACAACTGAGAGCACAACTGAAACAACTACACCAGTCACAACAGCTGAGAGCACAACTGAAACAACTACACCAGCCACAACAGCTGAGAGCACAACTGAAACAACTACACCAGCCACAACAACTGAGAGCACAACTGAAACAACTACAACAGCCACAACAACCGAAAGCACAACTGAAACAACTACGCCAGCCACAACAACCGAAAGCACAACTGAAACAACTTCATCAGTCACAACAACTGAGAGCACAACTGAAACAACTACACCAGCCACAACAACTGAGAGCACAACTGAAACAACTACACCAGCCACAACAACCGAGAGCACAACTGAAACAACTACGCCAGCCACAACAACTGAGAGCACAACTGAAATAACTACACCAGCCACAACAGCTGAGAGCACAACTGAAACAACTACACCAGCCACAACAACCGAGAGCACAACTGAAACATCTACAATAGCCACAACAACCGAAAGCACAACTGAAACAACTACAACAGCCACAACAACCGAAAGCACAACTGAAACAACTACACCAGTCACAACAACTGAGAGCACAACTGAAACAACTACACCAGCCACAACAACTGAGAGCACAACTGAAACAACTACACCAGCCACAACAACCGAGAGCACAACTGAAACAACTACGCCAGCCACAACAACTGAGAGCACAACTGAAATAACTACACCAGCCACAACAGCTGAGAGCACAACTGAAACAACTACACCAGCCACAACAACAGAGAGCACAACTGAAACAACTACATCAGTCACAACAGCTGAGAGCACAACTGAAACAACTACACCAGTCACAACAACTGAGAGCACAACTGAAACGTCTACAACAGCCACAATAATCGAAAGCACAACTGAAACAACTACACCAGTCACAACAACTGAGAGCACAACTGAAACAACTACACCAGCCACAACAACCGAGAGCACAACTGAAACAACTACGCCAGCCACAACAACTGACAGCTCAACTGAAACAACTTCATCAGTCACAACAACTGAGAGCACAACTGAAACAACTACACCAGCCACAACAACTGAGAGCACAACTGAAACAACTACAACAGCTGAGAGCACAATTGAAACAACTACACCAGCCACAACAACTGAGAGCATTACTGAAACAACTACACCAGTCACAACAACTGAGAGCACAACTGAAACAACTACAACAGCCACAACAACCGAAAGCACAACTGAAACAACTACAACAGCCACAACAACCGAAAGCACAACTGAAACAACTACACCAGTCACAACAACTGAGAGCACAACTGAAACAACTACACCAGCCACAACAACTGAGAGCACAACTGAAACAACTACACCAGCCACAACAACCGAGAGCACAACTGAAACAACTACGCCAGCCACAACAACTGAGAGCACAACTGAAATAACTACACCAGCCACAACAGCTGAGAGCACAACTGAAACAACTACACCAGCCACAACAACCGAGAGCACAACTGAAACATCTACAATAGCCACAACAACCGAAAGCACAACTGAAACAACTACAACAGCCACAACAACCGAAAGCACAACTGAAACAACTACACCAGTCACAACAACTGAGAGCACAACTGAAACAACTACACCAGCCACAACAACTGAGAGCACAACTGAAACAACTACACCAGCCACAACAACCGAGAGCACAACTGAAACGTCTACAACAGCCACAATAATCGAAAGCACAACTGAAACAACTACACCAGTCACAACAACTGAGAGCACAACTGAAACAACTACACCAGCCACAACAGCTGAGAGCACAACTGAAACAACTACGCCAGCCACAACAACTGAGAGCACAACTGAAATAACTACACCAGCCACAACAGCTGAGAGTACAACTGAAACAACTACACCAGCCACAACAACAGAGAGCACAACTGAAACAACTACATCAGTCACAACAGCTGAGAGCATAACTGAAACAACTACACCAGTCACAACAACTGAGAGCACAACTGAAACAACTACAACAGCCACAACAGCTGAGAGCACAATTGAAACAACTACACCAGCCACAACAACCGAGAGCACAACTGAAACGTCTACAACAGCCACAATAATCGAAAGCACAACTGAAACAACTACACCAGTCACAACAAAAGAGAGCACAACTGAAACAACTACACCAGTCACAACAACTGAGAGCACAACTGAAACAACTACACCAGCCACAACAACTGAGAGCACAACTGAAACAACTACATCAGTCACAACAACTGAGAGCACAACTGAAAGAACGACACCAGTCACAACAACTGAGAGTACAACTGAAACAACTACAAAAGCCACAACAGCTGAGAGCACAATTGAAACAACTACACCAGCCACAACAACCGAAAGCACAACTGAAACAACAACACCAGTCACAACAACCGAGAGCACAACTGAAACAACTACGCCAGCCACAACAACTGACAGCACAACTGAAACAACTTCATCAGTCACAACAACTGAGAGCACAACTGAAACAACTACACCAGCCACAACAACTGAGAGCACAACTGAAACAACTACAACAGCCACAACAGCTGAGAGCACAACTGAAACAACTACACCAGCCACGACAACCGAAAGCACAACTGAAACAACAACACCAGTCACAACAACTGAGAGCACAACTGAAACAACTACACCAGCCACAACAACCGAGAGCACAACTGAAACAACTACGCCAGCCACAACAACTGACAGCACAACTGAAACAACTTCATCAGTCACAACAACTGAGAGCACAAGTGAAACAACTACACCAGCCACAACAGCTGAGAGCACAACTGAAACAACTACACCAGCCAACCCAGCTGAGAGCACAACTGAAACAACTACACCAGCTACAACAACCGAGAGCACAACTGAAACAACTACGCCAGCCACAACAACTGAGAGCTCAACTGAAACAACTACATCAGTCACAACAACTGAGAGCACAACTGAAACAACGACACCAGCCACAACAACTGAGAGCACAACTGAAACAACTACAACAGCCACAACAGCTGAGAGCACAACTGAAACAACTACACCAGCCACAACAACCGAGAGCACAACTGAAACAACTACACCAGTCACAACAACTGAGAGCACAACTGAAACAACTACAACAGCCAAAACAACCGAAAGCACAACTGAAACAACTACAACAGCCACAACAACCGAAAGCAGAACTGAAACAACTACACCAGTCACAACAACTGAGAGCACAACTGAAACAACTACACCAGCCACAACAACCGAGAGCACAACTGAAACAACTACGCCAGTCACAACAACTGAGAGCACAACTGAAACAACTACACCAGCCACAACAACCGAGAGCACAACTGAAACAACTACACCAGCCACAACAGCCGAGAGCACAACTGAAACAACTACAGCAGCCACAACAGCTGAGAGCACAACTGAAACAACTACACCAGCCCTAACAGCTGAGAGCACAACTGAAACAACTACACCAGCTACAACAACCGAGAGCACAACTGAAACAACTACGCCAGCCACAACAACTGAGAGCACAACTGAAATAACTACACCAGCCACAACAGCTGAGAGCACAACTGAAACAACTACACCAGCCACAACAACCGAGAGCACAACTGAAACATCTACAATAGCCACAACAACCGAAAGCACAACTGAAACAACTACAACAGCCACAACAACCGAAAGCACAACTGAAACAACTACACCAGTCACAACAACTGAGAGCACAACTGAAACAACTACACCAGCCACAACAACTGAGAGCACAACTGAAACAACTACACCAGCCACAACAACCGAGAGCACAACTGAAACAACTACGCCAGCCACAACAACTGAGAGCACAACTGAAATAACTACACCAGCCACAACAGCTGAGAGCACAACTGAAACAACTACACCAGCCACAACAACAGAGAGCACAACTGAAACAACTACATCAGTCACAACAGCTGAGAGCACAACTGAAACAACTACACCAGTCACAACAACTGAGAGCACAACTGAAACAACTACAACAGCCACAACAGCTGAGAGCACAATTGAAACAACTACACCAGCCACAACAACCGAGAGCACAACTGAAACGTCTACAACAGCCACAATAATCGAAAGCACAACTGAAACAACTACACCAGTCACAACAACTGAGAGCACAACTGAAACAACTACACTAGCCACAACAGCTGAGAGCACAACTGAAACAACTACGCCAGCCACAACAACTGAGAGCACAACTGAAATAACTACACCAGCCACAACAGCTGAGAGCACAACTGAAACAACTACACCAGCCACAACAACAGAGAGCACAACTGAAACAACTACATCAGTCACAACAGCTGAGAGCATAACTGAAACAACTACACCAGTCACAACAACTGAGAGCACAACTGAAACAACTACAACAGCCACAACAGCTGAGAGCACAATTGAAACAACTACACCAGCCACAACAACCGAGAGCACAACTGAAACGTCTACAACAGCCACAATAATCGAAAGCACAACTGAAACAACTACACCAGTCACAACAACTGAGAGCACAACTGAAACAACTACACCAGTCACAACAACTGAGAGCACAACTAAAACAACTACACCAGCCACAACAACTGAGAGCACAACTGAAACAACTACATCAGTCACAACAACTGAGAGCACAACTGAAACAACTACACCAGTCACAACAACTGAGAGTACAACTGAAACAACTACAACAGCCACAACAGCTGAGAGCACAATTGAAACAACTACACCAGCCACAACAACCGAAAGCACAACTGAAACAACAACACCAGTCACAACAACCGAGAGCACAACTGAAACAACTACGCCAGCCACAACAACTGACAGCACAACTGAAACAACTTCATCAGTCACAACAACTGAGAGCACAACTGAAACAACTACACCAGCCACAACAACTGAGAGCACAACTGAAACAACTACAACAGCCACAACAGCTGAGAGCACAACTGAAACAACTACACCAGCCACAACAACCGAAAGCACAACTGAAACAACAACACCAGTCACAACAACTGAGAGCACAACTGAAACAACTACACCAGCCACAACAACCGAGAGCACAACTGAAACAACTACGCCAGCCACAACAACTGACAGCACAACTGAAACAACTTCATCAGTCACAACAACTGAGAGCACAACTGAAACAACTACACCAGCCACAACAACTGAGAGCACAACTGAAACAACTACAACAGCTGAGAGCACAATTGAAACAACTACACCAGCCACAACAACTGAGAGCACAACTGAAACAATTACACCAGTCACAACAACTGAGAGCACAACTGAAACAACTACACCAGTCACAACAACTGAGAGCACAACTGAAACAACTACAACAGCCACAACAACCGAAAGCACAACTGAAACAACTACACCAGTCACAACAACTGAGAGCACAACTGAAACAACTACACCAGCCACAACAACCGAGAGCACATCTGAAACAACTACGCCAGTCACAACAACTGAGAGCACAAGTGAAACAACTACACCAGCCACAACAGCTGAGAGCACAACTGAAACAACTACACCAGCCAACCCAGCTGAGAGCACAACTGAAACAACTACACCAGCTACAACAACCGAGAGCACAACTGAAACAACTACGCCAGCCACAACAACTGAGAGCTCAACTGAAACAACTACATCAGTCACAACAACTGAGAGCACAACTGAAACAACTACACCAGCCACAACAGCTGAGAGCACAACTGAAACAACTACACCAGCCACAACAACCGAAAGCACAACTGAAACAACAACACCAGTAACAACAAATGAGAGCACAACTGAAACAACTACACCAGCCACAACAACCGAGAGCACAACTGAAACAACTACACCAGTCACAACAACTGAGAGCACAACTGAAACAACTTCATCAGTCACAACAACTGAGAGCACAACTGAAACAACTACACCAGCCACAACAACTGAGAGCACAACTGAAACAACTACAACAGCTGAGAGCACAATTGAAACAACTACACCAGCCACAACAACTGAGAGCACAACTGAAACAATTACACCAGTCACAACAACTGAGAGCACAACTGAAACAACTACACCAGTCACAACAACTGAGAGCACAACTGAAACAACTACAACAGCCACAACAACCGAAAGCACAACTGAAACAACTACACCAGTCACAACAACTGAGAGCACAACTGAAACAACTACACCAGCCACAACAACCGAGAGCACAACTGAAACAACTACGCCAGTCACAACAACTGAGAGCACAACTGAAACAACTACACCAGCCACAACAACCGAGAGCACAACTGAAACAACTACACCAGCCACAACAGCCGAGAGCACAACTGAAACAACTACAGCAGCCACAACAGCTGAGAGCACAACTGAAACAACTACACCAGCCACAACAGCTGAGAGCACAACTGAAACAACTACACCAGCTACAACAACCGAGAGCACAACTGAAACAACTACGCCAGCCACAACAACTGAGAGCACAACTGAAACAACTACATCAGTCACAACAACTGAGAGCACAACTGAAACAACTACACCAGCCACAACAACTGAGAGCAAAACTGAAACAACTACAACAGCTGAGAGCACAATTGAAACAACTACACCAGCCACAACAACCGAGAGCACAACTGAAACGTCTACAACAGCCACAATAATCGAAAGCACAACTGAAACAACTACACCAGTCACAACAACTGAGAGCACAACTGAAACAACTACACCAGCCACAACAACTGAGAGCACAACTGAAACAACTACATCAGTCACAACAACTGAGAGCACAACTGAAACAACTACACCAGCCACAACAACTGAGAGCACAACTGAAACAACTACAACAGCTGAGAGCACAATTGAAAAAACTACACCAGCCACAACAACCGAGAGCACAACTGAAACGTCTACAACAGCCACAATAATCGAAAGCACAACTGAAACAACTACACCAGTCACAACAACTGAGAGCACAACTGAAACAACTACACCAGCCACAACAGCTGAGAGCACAACTGAAACAACTACACCAGCCACAACAACTGAGAGCACAACTGAAACAACTACATCAGTCACAACAACTGAGAGCACAACTGAAACAACTACACCAGTCACAACAACTGAGAGTACAACTGAAACAACTACAACAGCCACAACAGCTGAGAGCACAATTGAAACAACTACACCAGCCACAACAACCGAGAGCACAACTGAAACATCTACAACAGCCACAACAACCGAAAGCACAACTGAAACAACTACACCAGTCCAAACAACTGAGAGCACAACTGAAACAACTACACCAGTCACAACAACTGAGAACACAACTGAAACAACTACACCAGCCACAACAACCGAGAGCACAACTGAAACAACTACACCAGCCACAACAACTGAGAGCACAACTGAAACAACTACAACAGCTGAGAGCACAATTGAAACAACTACACCAGCCATAACAACTGAGAGCACAACTGAAACAACTACACCAGTCACAACAACTGAGAGCACAACTGAAACAACTACACCAGCCACAACAACTGAGAGCACAACTGAAACAACTACAACAGCCACAACAACCGAAAGCACAACTGAAACAACTACACCAGACACAAAAACTGAGAGCACAACTGAAACAACTACACCAGCCACAACAACCGAGAGCACAACTGAAACAACTACGCCAGTCACAACAACTGAGAGCACAACTGAAACAACTACACCAGCCACAACAACCGAGAGCACAACTGAAACAACTACGCCAGTCACAACAACTGAGAGCACAACTGAAACAACTACACCAGCCACAACAACCGAGAGCACAACTGAAACAACTACACCAGCCACAACAGCCGAGAGCACAACTGAAACAACTACACCAGCCACAACAGCTGAGAGCACAACTGAAACAACTACACCAGCCACAACAGCTGAGAGCACAACTGAAACAACTACACCAGGTACAACAACCGAGAGCACAACTGAAACAACTACGCCAGCCACAACAACTGAGAGCACAACTGAAATAACTACATCAGTCACAACAACTGAGAGCACAACTGAAACAACTACATCAGTCACAACAACTGAGAGCACAACTGAAACAACTACACCAGCCACAACAACTGAGAGCACAACTGAAACAACTACAACAGCTGAGAGCACAATTGAAACAACTACACCAGCCACAACAACCGAGAGCACAACTGAAACGTCTACAACAGCCACAATAATCGAAAGCACAACTGAAACAACTACACCAGTCACAACAACTGAGAGCACAACTGAAACAACTACACCAGCCACAACAGCTGAGAGCACAACTGAAACAACTACACCAGCCACAACAACTGAGAGCACAACTGAAACAACTACATCAGTCACAACAACTGAGAGCACAACTGAAACAACTACACCAGTCACAACAACTGAGAGTACAACTGAAACAACTACACCAGCCACAACAGCTGAGAGCACAATTGAAACAACTACACCAGCCACAACAACCGAGAGCACAACTGAAACATCTACAACAGCCACAACAACCGAAAGCACAACTGAAACAACTACACCAGTCCAAACAACTGAGAGCACAACTGAAACAACTACACCAGTCACAACAACTGAGAGCACAACTGAAACAACTACACCAGCCACAACAACCGAGAGCACAACTGAAACAACTACACCAGCCACAACAACTGAGAGCACAACTGAAACAACTACAACAGCTGAGAGCACAACTGAAACAACTACACCAGTCACAACAACTGAGAGCACAACTGAAACAACTACACCAGCCACAACAACCGAGAGCACAACTGAAACAACTACACCAGCCACAACAACTGAGAGCACAACTGAAACAACTACACCAGTCACAACAACTGAGAGCACAACTGAAACAACTACACCAGTCACAAAAACTGAGAGCACAACTGAAACAACTACACCAGCCACAACAACCGAGAGCACAACTGAAACAACTACGCCAGTCACAACAACTGAGAGCACAACTGAAACAACTACACCAGCCACAACAACCGAGAGCACAACTGAAACAACTACACCAGCCACAACAGCCGAGAGCACAACTGAAACAACTACACCAGCCACAACAGCTGAGAGCACAACTGAAACAACTACACCAGCCACAACAGCTGAGAGCACAACTGAAACAACTACACCAGCTACAACAACCGAGAGCACAACTGAAACAACTACGCCAGCCACAACAACTGAGAGCACAACTGAAATAACTACATCAGTCACAACAACTGAGAGCACAACTGAAACAACTACACCAGCCACAACAGCTGAGAGCACAATTGAAACAACTACACCAGCCACAACAACCGAGAGCACAACTGAAACATCTACAACAGCCACAACAACCGAAAGCACAACTGAAACAACTACACCAGTCCAAACAACTGAGAGCACAACTGAAACAACTACACCAGTCACAACAACTGAGAGCACAACTGAAACAACTACACCAGCCACAACAACCGAGAGCACAACTGAAACAACTACACCAGCCACAACAACTGAGAGCACAACTGAAACAACTACAACAGCTGAGAGCACAATTGAAACAACTACACCAGCCATAACAACTGAGAGCACAACTGAAACAACTACACCAGTCACAACAACTGAGAGCACAACTGAAACAACTACACCAGCCACAACAACTGAGAGCACAACTGAAACAACTACAACAGCCACAACAACCGAAAGCACAACTGAAACAACTACACCAGACACAAAAACTGAGAGCACAACTGAAACAACTACACCAGCCACAACAACCGAGAGCACAACTGAAACAACTACGCCAGTCACAACAACTGAGAGCACAACTGAAACAACTACACCAGCCACAACAACCGAGAGCACAACTGAAACAACTACGCCAGTCACAACAACTGAGAGCACAACTGAAACAACTACACCAGCCACAACAACCGAGAGCACAACTGAAACAACTACACCAGCCACAACAGCCGAGAGCACAACTGAAACAACTACACCAGCCACAACAGCTGAGAGCACAACTGAAACAACTACACCAGCCACAACAGCTGAGAGCACAACTGAAACAACTACACCAGCTACAACAACCGAGAGCACAACTGAAACAACTACGCCAGCCACAACAACTGAGAGCACAACTGAAATAACTACATCAGTCACAACAACTGAGAGCACAACTGAAACAACTACACCAGCCACAACAACTGAGAGCACAACTGAAACAACTACAACAGCTGAGAGCACAATTGAAACAACTACACCAGCCACAACTACCGAGAGCACAACTGAAACGTCTACACCAGCCACAACAACTGAGAGCACAACTGAAACAACTACAACAGCTGAGAGCACAATTGAAACAACTACACCAGCCACAACAACCGAGAGCACAACTGAAACGTCTACAACAGCCACAATAATCGAAAGCACAACTGAAACAACTACACCAGTCACAACAACTGAGAGCACAACTGAAACAACTACACCAGCCACAACAACCGAGAGCACAACTGAAACAACTACGCCAGTCACAACAACTGAGAGCACAACTGAAACAACTACACCAGCCACAACAGCCGAGAGCACAACTGAAACAACTACACCAGCCACAACAGCTGAGAGCACAACTGAAACAACTACACCGGCCACAAAAGCTGAGAGCACAACTGAAACAACTACACCAGCTACAACAACCGAGAGCACAACTGAAACAACTACGCCAGCCACAACAACTGAGAGCACAACTGAAACAACTACATCAGTCACAACAACTGAGAGCACAACTGAAACAACTACACCAGCCACAACAACTGAGAGCACAACTGAAACAACTACAACAGCTGAGAACACAATTGAAACAACTACACCAGCCACAACAACCGAGAGCACAACTGAAACGTCTACAACAGCCACAATAATCGAAAGCACAACTGAAACAACTACACCAGTCACAACAACTGAGAGCACAACTGAAACAACTACACCAGCCACAACAGCTGAGAGCACAACTGAAACAACTACACCAGCCACAACAACTGAGAGCACAACTGAAACAACTACATCAGTCACAACAACTGAGAGCACAACTGAAACAACTACACCAGTCACAACAACTGAGAGTACAACTGAAACAACTACAACAGCCACAACAGCTGAGAGCACAATTGAAACAACTACACCAGCCACAACAACCGAGAGCACAACTGAAACATCTACAACAGCCACAACAACCGAAAGCACAACTGAAACAACTACACCAGTCCAAACAACTGAGAGCACAACTGAAACAACTACACCAGTCACAACAACTGAGAGCACAACTGAAACAACTACACCAGCCACAACAACCGAGAGCACAACTGAAACAACTACACCAGCCACAACAACTGAGAGCACAACTGAAACAACTACAACAGCTGAGAGCACAACTGAAACAACTATACCAGTCACAACAACTGAGAGCACAACTGAAACAACTACACCAGCCACAACAACCGAGAGCACAACTGAAACAACTACACCAGCCACAACAACTGAGAGCACAACTGAAACAACTACACCAGTCACAACAACTGAGAGCACAACTGTAACAACTACACCAGTCACAAAAACTGAGAGCACAACTGAAACAACTACACCAGCCACAACAACCGAGAGCACAACTGAAACAACTACGCCAGTCACAACAACTGAGAGCACAACTGAAACAACTATACCAGCCACAACAACCGAGAGCACAACTGAAACAACTACGCCAGTCACAACAACTGAGAGCACAACTGAAACAACTACACCAGCCACAACAACCGAGAGCACAACTGAAACAACTACACCAGCCACAACAGCCGAGAGCACAACTGAAACAACTACACCAGCCACAACAGCTGAGAGCACAACTGAAACAACTACACCAGCCACAACAGCTGAGAGCACAACTGAAACAACTACACCAGCTACAACAACCGAGAGCACAACTGAAATAACTACGCCAGCCACAACAACTGAGAGCACAACTGAAATAACTACATCAGTCACAACAACTGAGAGCACAACTGAAACAACTACACCAGCCACAACAACTGAGAGCACAACTGAAACAACTACAACAGCTGAGAGCACAATTGAATTAACTACACCAGCCACAACAACCGAGAGCACAACTGAAACGTCTACAACAACCACAATAATCGATAGCACAACTGAAACAACTACACCAGTCACAACAACTGAGAGCACAACTGAAACAACTACACCAGCCACAACAGCTGAGAGCAGAACTGAAACAACTACACCAGCCACAACAACTGAGAGCACAACTGAAACAACTACATCAGTCACAACAACTGAGAGCACAACTGAAACAACTACACCAGTCACAACAACTGAGAGTACAACTGAAACAACTACAACAGCCACAACAGCTGAGAGCACAATTGAAACAACTACACCAGCCACAACAACCGAAAGCACAACTGAAACATCTACAACAGCCACAACAACCGAAAGCACAACTGAAACAACTACACCAGTCCAAACAACTGAGAGCACAACTGAAACAACTACACCAGTCACAACAACTGAGAGCACAACTGAAACAACTACACCAGCCACAACAACCGAGAGCACAACTGAACCAACTACACCAGTCACAACAACTGAGAGCACAACTGAAACAACTACACCAGCCACAACAACCGAGAGCACAACTGAAACAACTACACCAGCCACAACAGCCGAGAGCACAACTGAAACAACTACACCAGCCACAACAACAGAGAGCACAACTGAAACAACTACATCAGTCACAACAACTGAGAGCACAACTGAATCAACTACACAAGCCTCAACAACTGAAAGCACATCTGAAACAATTACAATAGCCACAACAGCTGAGAGCACAACTGAAACACCTTCAACAGCCACAACAGCTGAGAGCACAACTGAAACAACTACAACAGCCACAACAGCTGAGAGCACAAATGAAACAACTACACCAGCCACAACAACTGAGAGCACAACTGAAACATCTACAACAGCCACAACAACTGAGAGCACAACTGAAACAACTACACCATTCACAACAACTGAGAGCACAACTGAAACAACTACAACACCCACAACAGCAGAGAGCACAACTGAAACAACTATAGCAGACACAACAACTGAGAGCACAACTGAAACAACTACAACAGCCACAACAGCTGAGAGCACAACTGAAACAACTACACCAGCCACAACAACTGAGAGCACAACTGAAACAACTACATCAGTCACAACAACTGAGAGCACAACTGAAACAACTACAGCAGTCACAACAACTGAGAGCACAACTGAAACAACTACAACAGCCACAACAGCTGAGAGCACAATTGAAACAACTATACCAGCCACAACAACCGAGAGCACAACTGAAACGTCTACAACAGCCACAATAATCGAAAGCACAACTGAAACAACTAAACCAGTCACAACAACTGAGAGCACAACTGAAACAACTACACCAGCCACAACAGCTGAGAGCACAACTGAAACAACTACACCAGCCACAACAACTGAGAGCACAACTGAAACAACTACATCAGTCACAACAACTGAGAGCACAACTGAAACAACTACACCAGTCACAACAACTGAGAGTACAACTGAAACAACTACAACAGCCACAACAGCTGAGAGCACAATTGAAACAACTACACCAGCCACAACAACCGAAAGCACAACTGAAACATCTACAACAGCCACAACAACCGAAAGCACAACTGAAACAACTACACCAGTCCAAACAACTGAGAGCACAACTGAAACAACTACATCAGTCACAACAACTGAGAGCACAACTGAAACAACTACACCAGTCACAACAACTGAGAGTACAACTGAAACAACTACAACAGCCACAACAGCTGAGAGCACAATTGAAACAACTACACCAGCCACAACAACCGAGAGCACAACTGAAACATCTACAACAGCCACAACAACCGAAAGCACAACTGAAACAACTACACCAGTCCAAACAACTGAGAGCACAACTGAAACAACTACACCAGTCACAACAACTGAGAGCACAACTGAAACAACTACACCAGCCACAACAACTGAGAGCACAACTGAAACAACTACACCAGCCACAACAACTGAGAGCACAACTGAAACAACTACAACAGCTGAGAGCACAACTGAAACAACTACACCAGTCACAACAACTGAGAGCACAACTGAAACAACTACACCAGCCACAACAACCGAGAGCACAACTGAAACAACTACACCAGCCACAACAACTGAGAGCACAACTGAAACAACTACACCAGTCACAACAACTGAGAGCACAACTGAAACAACTACACCAGTCACAAAAACTGAGAGCACAACTGAAACAACTACACCAGCCACAACAACCGAGAGCACAACTGAAACAACTACGCCAGTCACAACAACTGAGAGCACAACTGAAACAACTACACCAGCCACAACAACCGAGAGCACAACTGAAACAACTACGCCAGTCACAACAACTGAGAGCACAACTGAAACAACTACACCAGCCACAACAACCGAGAGCACAACTGAAACAACTACACCAGCCACAACAGCCGAGAGCACAACTGAAACAACTACACCAGCCACAACAGCTGAGAGCACAACTGAAACAACTACACCAGCCACAACAGCTGAGAGCACAACTGAAACAACTAAACCAGCTACAACAACCGAGGGCACAACTGAAACAACTACGCCAGCCACAACAACTGAGAGCACAACTGAAATAACTACATCAGTCACAACAACTGAGAGCACAACTGAAACAACTACACCAGCCACAACAACTGAGAGCACAACTGAAACAACTACAACAGCTGAGAGCACAATTGAAACAACTACACCAGCCACAACAACCGAGAGCACAACTGAAACGTCTACAACAGCCACAATAATCGAAAGCACAACTGAAACAACTACACCAGTCACAACAACTGAGAGCACAACTGAAACAACTACACCAGCCACAACAGCTGAGAGCAGAACTGAAACAACTACACCAGCCACAACAACTGAGAGCACAACTGAAACAACTACATCAGTCACAACAACTGAGAGCACAACTGAAACAACTACACCAGTCACAACAACTGAGAGTACAACTGAAACAACTACAACAGCCACAACAGCTGAGAGCACAATTGAAACAACTACACCAGCCACAACAACCGAAAGCACAACTGAAACATCTACACCAGTCACAACAACTGAGAGCACAACTGAAACAACTACACCAGCCACAACAACCGAGAGCACAACTGAAACAACTACGCCAGTCACAACAACTGAGAGCACAACTGAAACAACTACACCAGCCACAACAACCGAGAGCACAACTGAAACAACTACGCCAGTCACAACAACTGAGAGCACAACTGAAACAACTACACCAGCCACAACAACCGAGAGCACAACTGAAACAACTACACCAGCCACAACAGCCGAGAGCACAACTGAAACAACTACACCAGCCACAACAGCTGAGAGCACAACTGAAACAACTACACCAGCCACAACAGCTGAGAGCACAACTGAAACAACTACACCAGCTACAACAACAGAGAGCACAACTGAAACAACTACGCCAGCCACAACAACTGAGAGCACAACTGAAATAACTACATCAGTCACAACAACTGAGAGCACAACTGAAACAACTACACCAGCCACAACAACTGAGAGCACAACTGAAACAACTACAACAGCTGAGAGCACAATTGAAACAACTACACCAGCCACAACAACCGAGAGCACAACTGAAACGTCTACAACAGCCACAATAATCGAAAGCACAACTGAAACAACTACACCAGTCACAACAACTGAGAGCACAACTGAAACAACTACACCAGCCACAACAGCTGAGAGCAGAACTGAAACAACTACACCAGCCACAACAACTGAGAGCACAACTGAAACAACTACATCAGTCACAACAACTGAGAGCACAACTGAAACAACTACACCAGTCACAACAACTGAGAGTACAACTGAAACAACTACAACAGCCACAACAGCTGAGAGCACAATTGAAACAACTACACCAGCCACAACAACCGAAAGCACAACTGAAACATCTACAACAGCCACAACAACCGAAAGCACAACTGAAACAACTACACCAGTCCAAACAACTGAGAGCACAACTGAAACAACTACACCAGTCACAACAAATGAGAGCACAACTGAAACAACTACACCAGCCACAACAACCGAGAGCACAACTGAACCAACTACACCAGTCACAACAACTGAGAGCACAACTGAAACAACTACACCAGCCACAACAACCGAGAGCACAACTGAAACAACTACACCAGCCACAACAGCCGAGAGCACAACTGAAACAACTACACCAGCCACAACAACAGAGAGCACAACTGAAACAACTACATCAGTCACAACAACTGAGAGCACAACTGAATCAACTACACAAGCCTCAACAACTGAAAGCACATCTGAAACAATTACAATAGCCTCAACAGCTGAGAGCACAACTGAAACACCTTCATCAGCCACAACAGCTGAGAGCACAACTGAAACAACTACACCAGCCTCAACAACTGAGAGCACAACTGAAACAACTACAACAGCCACAACAGCTGAGAGCACAAATGAAACAACTACACCAGCCACAACAACTGAGAGCACAACTGAAACATCTACAACAGTTACAACAACTGAGAGCACAACTGAAACAACTACACCATTCACAACAACTGAGAGCACAACTGAAACAACTACAACACCCACAACAGCTGAGAGCACAACTGAAAAAACTACAGCAGACACAACAACTGAGAGCACAACTGAAACAACTACAACAGCCACAACAGCTGAGAGCACAACTGAAACAACTACACCAGCCACAACTGAGAGCACAACTGAAACAACTACATCAGTCACAACAACTGAGAGCACAACTGAAACAACTACAGCAGTCACAACAACTGAGAGCACAACTGAAACAACTACAACAGCCACAACAGCTGAGAGCACAATTGAAACAACTACACCAGCCACAACAACCGAGAGCACAACTGAAACGTCTACAACAGCCACAATAATCGAAAGCACAACTGAAACAACTACACCAGTCACAACAACTGAGAGCACAACTGAAACAACTACACCAGCCACAACAGCTGAGAGCACAACTGAAACAACTACACCAGCCACAACAACTGAGAGCACAACTGAAACAACTACATCAGTCACAACAACTGAGAGCACAACTGAAACAACTACACCAGTCACAACAACTGAGAGTACAACTGAAACAACTACAACAGCCACAACAGCTGAGAGCACAATTGAAACAACTACACCAGCCACAACAACCGAAAGCACAACTGAAACATCTACAACAGCCACAACAACTGAAAGCACAACTGAAACAACTACACCAGTCCAAACAACTGAGAGCACAACTGAAACAACTACACCAGTCACAACAACTGAGAGCACAACTGAAACAACTACACCAGCCACAACAACCGAGAGCACAACTGAACCAACTACACCAGTCACAACAACTGAGAGCACAACTGAAACAACTACACCAGCCACAACAACCGAGAGCACAACTGAAACAACTACACCAGCCACAACAGCCGAGAGCACAACTGAAACAACTACACCAGCCACAACAACAGAGAGCACAACTGAAACAACTACATCAGTCACAACAACTGAGAGCACAACTGAATCAACTACACAAGCCTCAACAACTGAAAGCACATCTGAAACAATTACAATAGCCTCAACAGCTGAGAGCACAACTGAAACACCTTCAACAGCCACAACAGCTGAGAGCACAACTGAAACAACTACACCAGCCACAACAACTGAGAGCACAACTGAAACAACTACATCAGTCACAACAACTGAGAGCACAACTGAAACAACTACAACACCCACAACAGCTGAGAGCACAACTGAAACAACTACAGCAGACACAACAACTGAGAGCACAACTGAAACAACTACAACAGCCACAACAGCTGAGAGCACAACTGAAACAACTACACCAGCCACAACAACTGAGAGCACAACTGAAACAACTACATCAGTCACAACAACTGAGAGCACAACTGAAACAACTACACCAGTCACAACAACTGAGAGCACAACTGAAACAACTACAACAGACACAACAGCTGAGAGCACAATTGAAACAACTACACCAGCCACAACAACCGAGAGCACAACTGAAACGTCTACAACAGCCACAATAATCGAAAGCACAACTGAAACAACTACACCAGTCACAACAACTGAGAGCACAACTGAAACAACTACACCAGCCACAACAGCTGAGAGCACAACTGAAACAACTAAACCAGCCACAACAACTGAGAGCACAACTGAAACAACTACACCAGCCACAACAACTGAGAGCACAACTGAAACACCTTCAACAGCCACAACAGCTGAGAGCACAACTGAAACAACTACACCAGCCACAACAACTGAGAGCACAACTGAAACAACTACAACAGCCACAACAGCTGAGAGCACAACTGAAACAACTACACCAGCCACAACAACTGAGAGCACAACTGAAACATCTACAACACCCACAACAACAGAGAGCACAACTGAAACAACTACACCATTCACAACAACTGAGAGCACAACTGAAACAACTACAACACCCACAACAGCTGAGAGCACAACTGAAACAACTACAGCAGACACAACAACCGAGAGCACAACTGAAACAACTACAACAGCCACAACAGCTGAGAGCACAACTGAAACAACTACACCAGCCGCAACAACCGAGAGCACAACTGAAACAACTACATCAGTCACAACAACTGAGAGCACAACTGAAACAACTACACCAGTCACAACAACTGAGAGCACAACTGAAACAACTACAACAGCCACAACAGCTGAGAGCACAATTGAAACAACTACACCAGCCACAACAACCGAGAGCACAACTGAAACGTCTACAACAGCCACAATAATCGAAAGCACAACTGAAACAACTACACCAGTCACAACAACTGAGAGCACAACTGAAACAACTACACCAGCCACAACAGCTGAGAGCACAACTGAAACAACTACACCAGCCACAACAACTGAGAGCACAACTGAAACAACTAGACCAGCCACAACAACTGAGAGCACAACTGAAACAACTACAACAGCCACAACAGCTGAGAGCACAACTGAAACAACTACACCAGCCACAACAACCGAAAGCACAACTGAAACAACAACACCAGTCACAACAACTGAGAGCACAACTGAAACAACTACAGCAGTCACAACAACTGAGAGCACAACTGAAACAACTACAACAGCCACAACAGCTGAGAGCACAATTGAAACAACTACACCAGCCACAACAACCGAGAGCACAACTGAAACGTCTACAACAGCCACAATAATCGAAAGCACAACTGAAACAACTACACCAGTCACAACAACTGAGAGCACAACTGAAACAACTACACCAGCCACAACAGCTGAGAGCACAACTGAAAAAACTACAGCAGACACAACAACTGAGAGCACAACTGAAACAACTACAACAGCCACAACAGCTGAGAGCACAACTGAAACAACTACACCAGCCACAACAACTGAGAGCACAACTGAAACAACTACATCAGTCACAACAACTGAGAGCACAACTGAAACAACTACAGCAGTCACAACAACTGAGAGCACAACTGAAACAACTACAACAGCCACAACAGCTGAGAGCACAATTGAAACAACTACACCAGCCACAACAACCGAGAGCACAACTGAAACGTCTACAACAGCCACAATAATCGAAAGCACAACTGAAACAACTACACCAGTCACAACAACTGAGAGCACAACTGAAACAACTACACCAGCCACAACAGCTGAGAGCACAACTGAAACAACTACACCAGCCACAACAACTGAGAGCACAACTGAAACAACTACATCAGTCACAACAACTGAGAGCACAACTGAAACAACTGCACCAGCCACAACAACTGAGAGCACATCTGAAACAATTACAACAGCCACAACAACTGAGCTCACAACAGAAACAACTACACCAGCCACAACAACTGAGAGCACAACTGAAACATCTACAACAGCCACAACAACCGAGAGCACAACAGAAACAACTACACCATTCACAACAACTGAGAGCACAACTGAAACAACTACAACACCCACAACAGCTGAGAGCACAACTGAAACAACTACAGCAGCCACAACAACTGAGAGCACAACCGAAACAACTACAACAGCCACAACAGCTGAGAGCACAACTGAAACAACTACAACAGCCACAACATCTGAGAGCACAACAGAAACAACTACACCAGCCACAACAACTGAGAGCACAACTGAAACAACTGCACTAGCCACAACAACTGAGAGCACATATGAAACAATTACAACAGCCACAACAACTGAGCTCACAACTGAAACAACTACACCAATCACAACAGCTGAGAGTACAACTGAAATATCTACAACAGCCACAACAACTGAGAGCACAACTGAAACAACTACAACACCCACAACAGCTGAGAGCACAACTGAAACAACTACACCAGCCACAACAACTGAGAGCACAACTGAAACATCCACAACAGCCACAACAACCAAGAGCACAACTGAAACAACTACAACAGCCACAACAGCTGAGAGCACAACTGAAACAACTACACCAGCCACAACAACCAAGAGCACAACTGAAATAACTACAACAGCCACAACTGACAGCATAATTGAAACACCTACACCTTCCACAACAACTGAGAGCACAACTGAAACAACTACACAAGCCTCAACAACTGAGAGCACAACTGAAACAACTACAACAGCCACAACAGCTGAGAGCACAACTGAAACAACTACACCAGTCACAACAGCCACAACAGCCGAGAGCACAACTGACACAACAACACCAGTCACAAAAGCTGGGAACACAACTGAAACAACTACACCAGCCACAAAAACAGTGAGCACATCTGAAATAACTACAACACCCACAACAGCTGAGAACATAATTGAAACAACTACACAAGCAACAACAACCGAGAGCACAACTGAAACAACTAAACAAGCAACAACAACCGAGAGCACAACTGAAACAACTACACCAGCCACAAAAACTGAGAGCACAACTGAAACAACTACACCAGCCACAACAACTGAGAGTAAAACTGAAATAACTACAACACCCACAACAGCTGAGAGCACATCTGAAACAACTACACCAGCAACAACAACCGAGAGCACAACTGAAACAACTACACAAGCCTCAACAACTGAAAGCACAAGTGAAACAACTACACCAGCCACAACTGAGAGCACAACTGAAACAACTACACCAATCACAACTACTGAGAGCACAACTGAAACAACTACACCAGCCACAACAGCTGAGAACACAACTGAAACAACTACACCAATCACAACAGCTGAGAGTACAACTGAAATATCTACAACAGCCACAACAACTGAGAGCACAAGTGAAACAACTACACCAACCACAGCAGCTGAGGCTACAATTGAAACAACTACAACAGCCACAACAGCTGAGAGCACAAGTGAAACAATTACACCAACCACAGCAGCTGAGGCTACAACTGAAACAGCTACAACAGCCACAACAACTGAGAGCACAACTGAAATAACTACATCAGCAACAACAATTGAGAGAAAAACTGAAATAACTACATCACCCACAACAACTGAGAGCACAACTGAAATAACTACATCACCCACAACAACTGAGAGCACAACTGAAATAATTACAACAGACACAACAACTGAGAGCACAACTGAAATAACTACAGCACCCACAACAACTGAGAGTACATCTGAAACAACTACATCAGCAACAACAACCGAGAGCACAACTGAAATAACTACACCACCCACAACACCTGAGAGCACAAATGAAACAACTACGCCAGTCACAACTGAGAGCACAACTGAAACAACCACAACAGCCACAACAACTGAGAGCACATCTGAAACAACTACACCAGCCACAACAACTGAGAGCACAACTGAAACAACTGCACCAGTCACAACAACTGAGAGCACAACTGAAACAACTACACCAGTCACAAGAACTGAGAGCACAAATGAAACAACTACACCAACCACAACAGCTGAGAGCACAACTGAAACATCTACAACAGCCACAACAACTGAGAGTACAACTGAAACATCTACAACAGCCACAACAACTGAGAGCACAACTGAAACAACTACACCAGTCACAACAACTGAGAGCACAAGTGAAACAACTACACGAGCCAGAACACCTGAGAATAAAACTGAAACAACTACAACAGCCACAACAACAAAGAACACAACTGAAACAACTACACCAGCTACAACAACAGAGAGCACAACTGAAACAACTACAACAGCCACAACAACTGAGAGGACATCTGAAATATCTACAACAGACACAACAACTGAGAGCACAACTGAAATAACTACAAAACTCACAACAACTGAGAGGACATCTGAAACAACTACACAAGCAACAACAACCGAGAGCACAACTGAAACAATTACACGAATCATAACAGCTGAGAGTACAACTGAAACAACTACACCGGCCTCAACAATTGAGAGCACAAGTGAAACAACTACAACAAACAGAACAGCTGAGAGCACAACTGAAACAACTACACCAGCCACAACAACTGAGAGCACAACTGAATCAACTACAAAAGCCACAACAACTGAGAGCATATCTGAAATAACTACTCCAGCCACAATATCTGAGAGCACAACTAAAACAACTACAACAAGCACAACACCTGAGAGCACATCTGAAATAACTACACCAGTCACAATAACCGAGATCACAACTGAAATAACTACACCAGTCACAACAACTGAGAGCACAACTGAAACAACTACACCAGCCACAAAAACTGAGAGCACAACTGAAATAACTACACCTGCCAAAACACCTAAAAGCACAACTGAAACAACTACACCAGCCACAACAACCGAGAGCACAACTGAAACAACTACACCAGCCACAACAACTGAGAGCACAATTGTTAGTACAGCTAAAACAACTACACCAGCCACAACAACTGAGAGCACAACTGAAACAACTAAACCAGTCACAACAACTGAGAGCAGAATTGAAATAACTACACCAGCCACAACATTTGAGAGCACAACTGAAACAACTAAACCAGCCACAACAATTGAGAGCACAACTGAAACAACTAAACCAACCACAACATTTGAGAGCACAACTGAAACAACTAAACCAGTCACAACAACTGAGAGCAGAACTGAAATAACTACACCAGCTACAATATCTGAGAGCACAACTGAAACAACTAAACCAGTCACAACAACTGAGAGCAGAACTGAAATAACTACACCAGCCACAACAACTGAGAGCACAACTCAAACAACTACACCAGCCACAACAACTGAGAGCACAGCTAAAACAAATACACGAGCCACAACAACTGTGTCCTCAACAACTCTTGATAAAATATCCATAGCAATTTTTAATTTGACTTCAGCCAATTCACAAACTCTTAGTGCAGCTGAAATGTCTTCAAGACCAATAACAGCCTTCTCATCACTCATAACAAATATCACAAGTTCATCAATTAACACAAGTCCAAAATCTACAACTTCTGTTTTTACTTCATTGACTCCCTCTTACACTACCTCTAGGACTACAACTGGTAGTACAACTAGAACATCAACAAAATTATTTGCCTCAACCACTAATACAACCACTGCCTCAACCACTAAGAGCACTTTCTCAACCACTAATGCAACAACAACAACAACAAGACCTTTGACAACTTCCACATCTATAGTGGCTACAACTACAATATTCATACCCATTTATCTAACAGATCTGGTTTTCCGCTCTTTTGAAAATTTTTCTGCTGAACTCAGCGATTCAAACTCTCAGGCCTTCAAGGCAAGGGCTCAGCTTGTCATTACACAGGTGAGTTAAAATTCACTCACCTTTTTAGACCAAATCCATGAGTTTATTTTAAAGCAGCACTTGGCAACTTTTGCTCTCGGGGTCTCCCTACAGTTGGGAAAAAATAATGTCCTCAACTACTGTCGTAAGCTCTGTCATCCTACAACAGGGGATGCCATCGCGCGTGCATTTGTTGACATGACAACCCTGATAGCCCTGAGCTAGTAATGCGCGGGTCGACTCATAACCCGCGGACCCCGTATGTCTATTTAATGGTCGTGGGTGCGGGGCAGGTTGTAAAAATATATACGGTGGTGCGGGGCGGGCCAAATAAGTTCATAAAAGCATCCCCGCGGGTTGGTGCAGCACTAACAGTTCCCCTGAACATTGCAGGAGGAGTTTTTATATGCAGGTGTTCTTCGACGTCGCGTGTGAAATGTCTTCATCCCAGTTACAGTCAGTGGCATATGGTTCAGCATGTCATATGAATATAATTTCATGGGTTTTATTTTTTTAATCACGATGCTCACGTTTACAAGCCAGCGTCATTATAGTAGTCTATTGGTTACCGTTTTACAGAATCTATATGATACTTCAGTTCAATGTTTGAGTGGTAGGTAATCACCATAAGCAGGACAGCATCGGTCGGCACGCCTCCTTCAGCTCACGCCAACGAGCAAACGCTGGTCCAATGTTGATCCTCGTCCTGCCTTTAATCCCATCACTTTTTCGTTTCCTCTTATTGCTTTCCTCCAACAAAACCTTTTCTTTCTTATTTATCTGTGCTGCTTCGGACATGACTATATGATCCGATTAACAAAGTTGGGCTCGCACGTCCGAATGTAAGGAAGTGTGGGTGTTGGTGGAAGTGACGTATATGCCGTAAAGCAGTCGAATTTTGTAGTTCTTTTTTTTCTCGGGTTACTACCCGAAACCCGATGTTTAAAAGTAAGATTAAAACGATACAGACCCCATCAAGCTATGGCCGATGTGTCATTCAACCTATTTTAAGTCGATGTATCATCACAAGAGTCTTGAAAATATATTATGAAGGTTGAAAAGTTATCTAGTGCTGATTTAATATTGTTTTTCTTCAACTTGATTAGTTTACCATAAATAAATGACACACATTGTGTATATATAATAATAATAATGATATGCCTCTGAAAATCAACATTCATTAATGTAATTTCATAAAGAACAACAACAACAAAAAGTCCATTCAGATCATGGTTGTGTTTGTCTGTATGTTACAGCTTGAAAAAATCTACAGAGCCAAATATCCTTCCTTCATCAGAGTGATTGTCATAAGTTTCAGGTAAAAATCATATATTGCACCGTTGCTTAATTCACGTGTTCTGTGTGTGATGGAAAAAACATTAACATGATAATGCAGTATATAGTACTTATTATATAATGGAAATATACTCATATTAAGGAATCCTGCAGTGTATGACATTCTTCTATACTGTATTTTCCAGGCCAGGGTCAATCATCACAACAACGCAACTAGTTTTCAACTCCACAGTAACTGTTCCATCGGTTGGAGATGTTTCAGACACTCTTCTGTCAGCAGTGGGAACAGGAGATGTTGATCCACTGAAAATAATTCCTCAGTCAGTTTCAGTCAATGGTTCAGGTACGTTTGATTGCATTTCAAAACATATCTTGCAAATTTTTAATGTCTTTTTTGGTCACTTTTGCTCCATAGAACAATCCTATGTATGTAAGAATATGACACAAAACATACAGTACAGATGAACTGGAATGAAAAAAAAATACATTGTATTCTGTTTATCTAATTTGCTCTTTTTTCTTACAGTTATTTCTACAACTGTTGCTGCTACACCTTCAACTACAACTTCAAGTGGATTAAGGATTGAATGCAGTCTGCTCCTAACAACATGGCTCATTATTATGGCAAAAATATTAAGGCTTTTCCTATAGATCCTTTAACAATGATCAACAGCAATATCCAACAAATTATACTAGCAAATTATATTATCTATGTATGTATACTATGTATTATTTATAGTTGTAGCACACTCTTAAAATAAAATTAGCTATATAAATAAAGCCTAAAATTACATTGATTGTCAAGATCAGAATTTGTAAAGGGAAAAATTATTATATATTTATCTGAGTCCGTTGAAATCTTATACTATTTTTATATTTTTCCTTACAGTATATTCATATGAAATACTTTTATTCAGCTCACTGCATGGTTAAAGACTCTTTATAGTCCACTTCTGTCTAGTATGTGCCAACATGGCAAGATCGTATTATTGCTTTAAATAATCATATAAACATATTTATTGTGTTCATACAATGCAAAATTGTTGTAAAAAAGAGATGAAAATCAAGACATCTTGACAAATATGTATTTATGTAAAATTGTAATGTTAATTTAAATAAAGCCTTCATGTAACTTTAACCTTTAACTTTAAATTGTGCACAATTTATTCCATTGCAAACAGAATCTTGCAAGGCTTGTTGTAGCTCATTTGAAAACTACATATTAAGGAATATTGCCAGTTATCTGTTTTCGTTGTTCTTATGCTTTATTTTGTTTCATTTGTCACTTTCTATTTTTTCACTGCCACACTACATTTCTCATTGTCACTCCTTGCTCCCACCTGCAAACACTCCTCAATCATGCACACCTGCCATCATTCACCGTCATCAGCTCCACTTCACTTAAGCCAGGGTTCCTCAAACTCGGTCTTGGTGGTCCACTGTCCTGCAGAGTTTAGCTCCAACCCTGATCAAGCACACCTGAGCAAGCTAATCAAGGTATTCAGGATCACTAGAAAATCATAGGAAGGTGTGTTTGATTAGGGTTGGAGCTAAACTCTGCAGGACAGTGGCCCTCCAGGACCGAGTTTTAAGAACCCTGACTTAAGCTTTCTATTCCAGTCAGGTCACAGTCTGGTATTGTTTGTGTATTGTGCACACTGTTGGGTTTGATCCTAAGCTTAGTTTGTGCCAATCCTGGGTTTTAAGTACCATGAAAGTGGCTTGGTTTTCAGCAGTGTTCATCTCCATAGTAACTTTTGCTCCATGGCTATCCTGCTCCAGGGCAGGTTATGCTCTGTATAAGAGATCGCAAACTGAAATTGGATTAATCAGGTATGAGCAAAGTGACATGCATCTGATCCAATAAAGCCACTCCTCCTTTTTCTACTCCAAATTAAAGGTCAATCACTATAGAGGGAATGCACGTGAAGTCATTGTCAGCTGGAGTGACTGTGATTACGCCCCGCTGAGTGGCAGAAAGACTGAGAGGCAGCATTGGTTTACAGCGTGAATGCAGCGAAAACACACAAAACCAGGCCCTGCACCAGAAGGGGGGTAGGGGGAGGCTTGTCCATGGACCGCATAGACATTGCTGCTGTTCTGAGCTTGAGACAGACTTGATAATTGCGTGTAATTTTCTCACTCAAACCACCAACCTGCTGCTGCTTCTGGTTTTAGAGTAAAAAGCTGCCCTTAACTGCTCGTCTGTGATCTGTAATCCACTGTAAGAATTCGTAATAATTATCAGCGAAAAGGAGCTAGCAAAAGATCCAGTGTGTATCTGTATTTGCACTCGTCAAATGATTACATTTCCAACGTGTTTTTGCCTCGGTGAGTAATGTAGCCAATCACAGACATGTTTGTAGACTTCTACAACGGAATTGGCCAATCACAGGTGTTGAATTTGGAATCACTCACCGCTCGAGCGCTTGTACAGGTTGTACAGTTAAACACGTGCAGCAATCCTCTGTAAGTGCAGACATTGTGAAAATAAGAGATTCATTGTATACCAACGTCACTGCGGAACTTTGTGAGATTGCGTTTATTGAATGAGTGACAGCTTTTAGTGAATGTAAAGTATATTACCACCACTACACGCTTCAAAACAGACACATCCACATATACATGCGGGATTCACTTGAAAAATGTGATGAATGACAGTTTTAAACATTCTTGTCGAAATGAGGCTCCTAAAAATGTCAGGAAAACATGATTCCTGGCTGCATATCATTATCCATGGATCACTGGATCTTTGGTAAGTTGTAAGGATCGTTTGCTCTACTCGTGTTTTCCTCCACTAACTCCAGTCACGCAGCAGCTCTTCTGCCACTCAGCCCCGGCTGAGGGGGCGTGTAACGGGGGGAAAGTGACGTCGATGCATTCCCTCTATACATAGTAAATGTTTTTTAAAGACTAAAGCCTAGTTCACACTGCCCGATTTTTGCCCCGATTTTGAGTCGCCGACAGGTTTTGCGAAATCGCCAACAAATGCTGGAGATCATAGGCTAATCGGTGCTCGTGCACGCGAATGACAATCACGCAGTGTGAATAATCAAAGACACGATCAGAGAGAATCGCCGACGAGTCGCTGATGCCGGCGAGATATTTGGCATGCTAAATATCTGGACCTGTCGCCGATTGAAACTCCTGCTGTGTGAACTTCTGATTGAAAATGACATCGCCGATGACCGACAGCCAATGAAAGAGTGAGATACAGGGCAGCGGGAGGTTCAGGGAGGAGTTATAGAGCAGAATATCAGTATTTTAATAGATATATTTACAATTCTATCAAACAGAAACAAAGGCCAAACATTTGCACATCCAGCCACAGCACATTACAAAATTATTTATTTACCTCAAACTGTCTTTGCAGAACACAATCCTGGCTCCCTCTGTCTCTCCAACAATTTCTTCCGCCATAATTTTTTTCTTTTTCTCCACAAATCAGCACACATACAATTTGAAGCAAACTTTGTGCAGTTTATCATTTTTAATAACAATTCCAAGTCTCGCGCGAGAACTCCGGTCTGACGCACATGTGATCTCGCATTGTTTACTTGTCACATCGCACGTGTAGTTGGGAAACGTAGTTTGCGCACCGGAGAGAGAGAGAGTTGTCGGCGATTCTTCCTCTTGTTCAGTCATGCAGTGTGAACACAGCAGTGACTGAATGTTACCCCAGATAGTCATGCAGTGTGAAAAGAGCAGTGACCCGACGAGAAAATCGTGCAGTCTGAACTAGGCTTGAACTAAGTATTTGGCTTTTATCAATGTTTATTTATAATATTATTTTTGAATGATTAATATATAATTTATGTAATTATTATACCCTTAATTATACTCTTAAAGGGGTCAAGGGGTAATGCATTTTTTGTACAAGTTAATATGAATCTTTAGTGTCTAAATTAAAACTTTGTAATATACTTAAAATTTCCATTAGTATTGTAAGAAAACACTCATTTTACCTGGTCAAAAACAGCTGTTTTCACCAAGCCGTTTCAGTGCATTAGGCTTTAAATGCTAATGAGCATTGCTCACCCTGCCCACCCTTTCTTTGAGGGGAAAGAATGGCGATGGGAGTCACTGAGGACACATCTGTGCAACTGTATCAATTTGAACCAGAGTTGGACCAGGGAAAATAAGACAGCTCCAACGAAATTCGAAAATTTAGGCTCGAACAGGACGATTCTGAAAGGTTGATTAACATAATGTCACTTTTATCTATCTTTGTATGTACTGGCAGAGTAACGCTAGCGTAGTACGAATGCTATGTGTTTACTCATGTATAGGTTAGTTCATTGACAAACGTTTTTTATGATCGGGCCGGCTTTTTGACCTTCTTTTACAGAAGTAATGCAGCTGGGAAATTCTAGATGAGATTCGTCTGATATGAGGTAAAAAAATAACAAATACTGTTGGCTTTCTCACATACACCAACCTTTTTGTGTCTTTAGACATCAATGTGTCGCCACGAGCCACAGGGTTTAATATGGATTTGTAGGTCTGTGTTTGAGAAGTGTGCCGGAGGAAGAGAGGGTGGGCGGCCTTCTGTTAGACATTTTCGGGGGAGATGCTCATTTTATTATTAATTAAACAAGGTTTGGATTTCTCTGCGACACTTTTGTCCTGCTTTGTGAACAGTAAAACAACAGTTAAGACAAAAAAATGTAGCAGCAATGTGACTTTCTGGAAAAAGCGATCACTACAGGATGTCAGGTGGACATAGAAGGTAAAATAGAAGTGAGAGCATGAGCGCAGGCCACTTGCAGACTTCTACAATGAACGAACTAAGCATTAGCTGTCAAAATGCTGAGATTTTATGCATATACAGAAATTAATAGTTCTTAATCGGTTTTCTTGCATGTCGATGAAAACCTTCGTGTTAGTCATGTGCAGTTGTGCTTTAGAAAATCACACATCATTGGATGTGTCAAACATAAATTTAAAGAAATATTAACATAGAGTAATAATCATGAATATTTTGAATAAGTTGAAATAAGTCAGAGTCCTAATATGTTTAAGTACAAGTCAATTCGATTCCAAATGCACACAAGTCCATGACAAGATCAAAGTCCAAGCATCAATTACAAATCACTGACGTTATCTATGCAGTGTACTAACTGTTACACAATTTTTTTTTTTTTACAGGAACAGACACCGTTATAAACCAGCTACAAAAGTAAGCTTAGTGTAGTATTAACACGTCCATGATAACTATCACCACCGTACACATTTTGTAATAACACAATAAGCATAATGCATTGTTCATTAAAAAGGTGGGATTATGAATTATATGGAGAACGTCATACATAAAAAGCATGTTGTTATGTAACTTAACCTGTAAACTTTAGCCACATTAATCGTGAAGTGTGCATGCATTTCAAACTACACTCACTTCTTCTGGAGGTGCACCAGGAACACGAATAGTTGATACTGATCCGTTTTTCAGGAGCAGCTTCTTAGCCCAACCTGCTCTATACTGACCCTCGTTTATAAAGCAGTCTGGTGAGAAATGCTACGCGGTTCGTGCAAACATAAAAGCATTGACATTGATAGGGGGAATATTCCCTTTGAAAACAAAACTCAGCCACTGCGTTTTCAGCAGTTCGGATTTAGAAACATAAAAATGACGGCTGTGTTCATTATTACACCCAAGAACAGAACACCACAATCGCATAGACGCCATTCTGCTCCAGCGTATCAACAATAGTGCACTATGATGAGCTCACTCAGGATGGGTCTGTGTTGTAACGCTGCTGTCAATCAACAGTTGTGGGAGGGGTGTTTGTGGCATCACACAGTAGAACAGCTTTAATTGAAACAAAAAAAAACACTTGATGGATTTTTATCATTATAGGATGGTTGTGTATACAGGCACTGCCAACACACATTTCCATACAATCAACTTTTAAAAGTGCATGCACCATTATATGACCCCTTTAATCAATTACACATGCATCATTTTTAAATAAATAACATTATTTATCATTATAAATGATATTATTATCATTGCTTGATATGGCAACGTGGGGGAGAGGACGCTGGCATTGTCTGTTTGCTGCTTCTCCACCCACAAATCATGTTAACTGTAGTATTAGATTAGATTAGATTTTATTTTATTATGTTTGTGACTAGTCTAACAGACAGAGCTACAATTGAGACTACAGTTGCTTCTGGTTTGAAGGACATTTGATGTTGCTCACTGCTGCTGTTCTGGGTGTCAGCTTCTCACTGGTGGTCTCCCTCGGGCTTGAGCTGCATGGTGGCTGAGGTTTGCACCGGCTAGGGTCATCAGCATCCGGCGCGATGTTGGGATGTTCCGCTTTTTGGCTGCTGAGTCTCGACTGTGTTGCTGTTCTGTCTTGCACTGCGGCCGTGGAGTGGCTTGGACTTCTGCGCCAATCCCGGTGTGTCCACAGAAGTGCCCGGAAAACTTTGTCTGCCTCCTGCATGGTGCTGCGGCGATCCCCATTGTCTGAATCGTCATGAAGACCCATCATCTGGTCTTCAGCTGTCATGCCTCGACAATGTCATCAGGACACTGCCGAATTGGGAAAGGTGGCAACAGAGCCTCTAGCGCTGGGAGAAATGTAATACATGGAGTGGACCACTGTGTGCTGGAGCATACAGAGACTTCCACCATCAGCTCTGTTTCTGTTCACCATCAGCTCTGTTTTCTGTTCACCATCAGCTCTGTTTCTGTTCACCATCAGCTCTGTTTCTGTTCACCATCAGCTCTGTTTCTGTTCACCATCAGCTCTGTTTCTGTTCACCATCAGCTCTGTTCACCATCAGCTCTGTTTTCTGTTCACATCACCTCCGTTTTCTGTTCACCTTCAGCTCTGTTTCTGTTCACCATCAGCTCTCTTTCTGTTCACCATCAGCTCTCTTTCTGTTCACCATCAGCTCTGTTTTCTGATCACCATCAGCTCTGTTTTCTGTTCTCCATCAGCTCTGTTTCTGTTCACCATCAGCTCTGTTTTCTGTTCACCATCCGCTCTGTTTCTGTTCACCATCAGCTCTGTTTTCTGTTCACCATCAGCTCTGTTTCTGTTCACCATCAGCTCTGTTTTCTGTTCACCATCAGCTCTGTTTCTGTTCACCATCAGCTCTGTTTTCTGATCACCATCAGCTCTGTTTTCTGTTCACCATCAGCTCTGTTTCTGTTCACCATCAGCTCTGTTTTCTGATCACCATCAGCTCTGTTTTCTGTTCACCATCAGCTCTGTTTTCTGTTCACCATCCGCTCTGTTTCTGTTCACCATCAGCTCTGTTTTCTGATCACCATCAGCTCTGTTTTCTGTTCACCATCAGCTCTGTTTTCTGTTCACCATCCGCTCTGTTTCTGTTCACCATCAGCTCTGTTTCTGTTCACCATCTGCTCTGTTTCTGTTCACCATCAGCTCTGTTTCTGTTCACCATCAGCTCTGTTTTCTGTTCACCATCCGCTCTGTTTCTGTTCACCATCAGCTCTGTTTTCTGTTCACCATCAGCTCTGTTTCTGTTCACCATCAGCTCTGTTTTCTGATCACCATCAGCTCTGTTTTCTGTTCACCATCAGCTCTGTTTTCTGTTCACCATTAGCTCTGTTTCTGTTCACCATCAGCTCTGTTTTCTGTTCACCATTAGCTCTGTTTCTGTTCACCATCAGCTCTGTTTCTGTTCACCTTTAGCTCTGTTTCTGTTCACCATCCGCTCTGTTTCTGTTCACCATCAGCTCTGTTTTCTGTTCACCATCCGCTCTGTTTCTGTTCACCATCAGCTCTGTTTCTGTTCACCTTTAGCTCTGTTTCTGTTCACCATCAGCTGTGTTTATGTTCACCATCAGCTCTGTTTTCTGTTCACCATCAGCTCTGTTTCTGTTCACCATCAGCTCTGTTTTCTGATCACTATCAGCTCTGTTTTCTGTTCACCATCAGCTCTGTTTCTGTTCACCATCAGCTCTATTTTCTGTTCACCATCAGCTCTGTTTTCTCAGCTAAACTCAAATTCACAGCTAAACTCCTAAACTCAGGATCAAAGCCTGAATTGACAGAGAAAATGGAGGATCAGCATCATGGGACCCACAAAGCCTGAATAGATTGGTTTGGTTTTGTCAACTCAAAACTAATCCTGTAACCCTGAGTTTTTTAAGCTACCATCATGGTACAGGCCTCTGGTTTGGTACAGGCCGCATGGTACAGGCCCCAGGCCCCCATATATAGACTGCATGCGCTACATCAGTTGAAATATGCTTCTCGCGATGTCTGCACTGAGACAGCTCGTCAAATTTGGGCTATCTGAAATAGCGTCAGATCAGCCTCCACCAGGCTTCACAGTTTCTAATCTGCCCACGCTCTCACTTGTCTTTCCTGTTCCACAGCTGCTGCCACAGATTTTTCACCTGTATGGCGTTCTCTATTCCTGCTTCTTCCGACAATAGCTCATCACTGGCCTGCCCGGCTGTGTGTGGTGCTCTTATTGCCGCTAAGGACCTTCACTCGTTCTGTGTGGTTTGCTTGGCCTAACATGCCCTTCTGAGGCAGGCTGTCATGGAGGCCTGCTGAGGACTACTACATGCATGATTAGGGCCAGACGGTTTCATTCTGCTTGTGTGTAAAAAAGCAGACTCAAGAAAGGGGTGGTAAAGGTTTACTGCAGTCGGCCGTATCCAGGTCATGTCTGGATCGGATGGTGGACCTGCACCCAGACATGACCAGCGCATTCCTGAAGTGTCTATGGAGACCATGGCAATTGGTGTCTCCTCTGAATTTGCCCCACCAGCACGTGATCCTCAATAAACCTGTCTCTGGTGCAACTTTATTTCAAAGCGCCTTAGACAGAACAGTCCCTGAAGATGAAAAGGGGAACGTTGTGGGATTACAAGTTCATAAATTGTTATATCTTGGTTCCAATGTAATATTATATAGGGGAGCGCGGGGCACAAAAGCAGGGTTAGTTGTAACACACATGGTTTAAAACTTTCCACACATGCCAGGATGATGAAACTGTGAATTTACTAGTTGCCATATCAACATTACTTAAAATTAAAATATCTTTGGAAGATATAACTGAACACTTATTTAACCATACCGAAAGTTAAGTTAAATTTTCATCTCTATTTTTTTGTGTTTATTTAAAATTAGAAAAATGTAATTTTTTTTTTTTTTTTAATCTCATAGCTGTTATTTAACAGTTGAGATAGTTCTTTAATGCTGATTTAACTAGCAGAAGAGACGAGCAGATTAAATCAAAGTTGCGCACTTGGGGTGCATTGTAACACAATGTTTACTATTAGAATTACAATTATATTTATATTCAATACTTACATTAATTATTTTAAGAAACTATGAGAAAAGGGTGATAAAAGACAATGTTATGAAATTATTCATTATTATTATATTTTGAACTTCACTGTATAGCTGTATTAAGTGATGTGTTTGTTGTCAAACTGAAAAATGTGTATATTTTTAATTATTAAAAAAGGCCATTCTTTTATTTTAAAAAGTTAATAATTGTATCCTATTGACTAAATATTTTAGTTTGTCTTGGATATTTGTTTGTTGTTGATTAGATCAGATAACATCTTAAGCTGTCATATGGTGATGTTACAATGTGCCCCCTCACATGTTACAATGTATCCCACCTATGGGGCTTGTTGTCACATCCGAAGTCATTCAATAAGGTCACTGTTCTAACATCGCTCATCCAGGAGTAAACCGCACTTGCAGTTTAATAAAGCAATGATTCTGGTGGCCAATAATGGCTCTTCAAGACCCTGGTCCCACATAGCGCCAGATTTTGTCACTGCCCTCTGATGACATTGTTTTGACCGCAGTGGACCAGTTCTCAAAGGCAGCACATTTCATTCCCTTGCCCAAATTTCCCTAAGCCAAGGAGAGAGCAGTGGCTGTTATAGACCACGTCTTTCAGTTACATGCCCTCTCGATGGACGTGGTCTCCTACAGAGGTTCCTAATTTGTGTCCAAATTCTGGCAGGAGTTTTGTAAGTTACTAGAGGCGACAGTCAAGTCAGTCTGTCTTCAGGTTACCATCCCCAGAGCAATGGTCAAACCGAGTGAGCCAACCAGGATATGGAGAGTGTTGTGATGTTTGGGGTCCAAGAATCCTTCATCCTGGAGTCAACAACTTTCTATGGTTGAGTATGCTCACAACTCGTTACCAGTGTCATCCACGGGCCTAGGATACCAGCCACCTATCTTTCCGAGTCTGGATTCCAAAGTCGCAGTCCCCTCCGCTCACGCCTTTGTCCAGAGGTCCCACTGCACATGGACCAGAGCCCATGAGTCGCACTAAGGCTAAAGCAAGGCAAGGACAGGCAAGTTTATTTGTATAGCACATTTCATACACGATGGTAATGTAAAGTGCTTTACAAAGAAATTAGGCAAACAAAACAAAAGGAACAGGCAAAAGGGTAATCCACGGAGAAGGCAAGAAATCAAAGACCAAGATACACGAAACCAGGGAAACGCTAAGAAATGCAGTTGTGACACTAAACAAGACTTCGCACTGAACGACTGAGTAAACAAGAGCTGTGTCTCATTTCAGAAGGCTGCGTCCTCCGGAGGTCGCATTCGAAGGGTGCATACGTCATAAGGCCGTCTCATTTCAAAAAAGTGAGTAGGACACTCCATATGCGATTTTTGAATGCGTCCTTCTTTCACGGGATTTCGGAGTGTGCATGAGGTGTATCCTTCACGGCTAGAGATAACCCACAATTCTTTGCTACTCCGTTAACAACCGTCATATTTTTTTTATATTATATGAAAAAACGGCACCACCGCCAGATATACATGCGAGCGTATGTGTGGTGTTTAAATTAAGTAGTTCAAGCTTTTTTTTTTTTTTTTTAAAGCTCTATTAACGTTACCTCAAACAGATAGTTGTGGTAAACAGGATTACAACTGTTTAGTGCATTTTAAACGTTTAGAACAGTACATTGCTGTCAAGACAAGAAACATTTCATAGTCATTTTCAAGTTATAAATAATTTTCATTCATATAACTGGCGTGAGAGCGCAACGTGGCTGAACTTGTTGGCATAGCAACGTGATACTTCCTGCCTATGTGTCCTACGAAGGACGTCTCGTTTAATTCTGATTGAGGACACTCCGTATACTGCATCCTACACAGGACGTGTCCTCCGGAGGACGCAGCCTTCGAAATTTAACGAAATGAGACACAGCTAAGGTATATAGGCAGAGGTAATGAGGTGATGAGACACAAGTGTAAACAATGAGTGGTAAAGAGGCCTAGGCAAAGGATTATGGGTAATGTAGTTTGTGATGGAGTGACAGTCCGCGGTGGAGTGCCCTCTGGTGGTGATCATGGGCACTCACACTGGTGAATTGTGACAGCTTAAATCTCGAGAATAAAGTTGTGTTTTAAGAAAAAACTTGTTATATTTCAAGAAAAAAGTCGAAAATAAAATCTTGAGAATAAAATCATTAAATATAGATGTAGGATATTGATTCGGTTCAAATAACTCAAAAGGGTATTGAATTACAGTGAAAGGAAATTAATGTTTAACACTATTCGTCCAGCGATACGTTGAAATTAGAGTACATTATCAATCCTGAATCGGGATATTACCCATTACAACGGCCATAATATCAATTTTATGTTCACTGTTTGTGAGCTTAGGTAACACAATCGATCAGTTTGAGGCAGTAACTTATAAACACATAGCCAAAGACACTTGTATAGATGAAAAAGGTAAACAAAAGTTTATTGAACTATTCTAAACACACAGAAACTAACAAAAACACACATTCATACAGTTTATGGGAAAGGGAGGTTTGTTAATGGAAAGGAGTGAAGTCCCAATAATTTCTTAGCCACAACGTGAGAATCAATATACTAGCAGGTCAACCTTAGTTTGATTTTTACCAGTTCAGCCAGAATGAAGAGTCATGAACTTGCGTTTGAATGCTCTTACGAGCATGGGTTCCTCTTAGCGCGGTGTTGCTCGACTGGTGGTCGGTTGTTGTGGTCAGAGGGACAAATGGTTGGTTTTGCGGGGTAAAAAGCCGAATCCTGGATGGGGTTAGCTGGTTGCTACGCAACGGCAATCTCTGTGGCGCCACAAAGTTTTCTACGGCAAGGTTCAGACAGAGTTTTGGAGTGTGGTGATGATGAAGAGCTCTGGGTAGCTCAGAGGACGCTGCGTGCAGGCAGGAAAGGCCCGCACGATCAAAGCAGATGTCACCGCAAAATCATGGCAGTTAGTAAAGCACGGAGCAAAACAAAAACCAAAGATATCTTGTTGGTAATTTCAAATTCAAGGTAATTTCTCTGCTTATTTTTTTCTCATTGACTCCCCACTGGTGGTGTTATCACGAGATTTGTATGAGTATTGCAAGATCTGACACAGATGTCGCATCATTTCCCTTTAAATATGGCCGCGTGCTGTTGGATATGAACAATTAAGTTATATTGATTATTTATAGCAATATGGATGTTAATGATTATGGGATGGTTTGCTATTTAATACTGATGTTTTTTGAAACTATTTAATTGTTAGAGTACTCTTGTTGATTTGTTAAATTATTGCTATATGCAGGATAAATTTGAATCATATACATGATAATGATGGAATAGGGTGATAATGATTTAATATGATGACATTATGATATTGTATGATTATGTGGATTACGTGAAGTATTATTTATTCCTTGTCCCTGTTTATATAGGCCAGGTTTCTTGTGTAAATCGTGAGCTACTAGGCCCAGAACCGAAGACTGAGAGTGTAAGCCTCTGCTGGTGTGACAGGAGGCGCTGCAGCGAGAAGGGTATTCCTGCACAACCGGAGGCTGCAGTTTCAGGACCCCAGTTCTAAGACCGCAGTTCTAGGACCCTAGTTTTTTGTGACAGCACCACCTACCGAATTTAATCACCAAAACACTAATTTAAGATGGACTATGGACACCGATCAGACTGTGAGTACTGATATTCAATCAAATTTTATTTTATAACTTTTACATGAAACAAAATGTACGTAAGTGAACTGCTATGAATTAAGAATTAATTCACACGAATTAAGAATTTGTGTGCTAGTTTTATTAATTAGGCTAGGATGTTCTTGATCGTGGTGTGGCTGAGATTTATTAAATCCTTTTTGATTTTTATTGACTATAATGCATCTAGCCAGCTGCCAGCACATTAATTAAACTTAAAAAGATGACAAAAGCATGTTGCTAAGGGTGTGTACGATTACCTGTAGCTTACTGTATTAGAGGGCAGACTTGCTGAATACTCATTGTTTTACCATAGTTAAGAATAAAATATAACTGCGCTGACTGCCTGGTTGCACTACAATATTAGTCTGTCTAAATGATGCATAATGTTTGACAAGTTCAGCCATTTATACTTTGGCTACGTTCTTATAGCCTGTACTGATATCTGTGAAGGATTAAAAAGTTGAAAATTAATCCTTTAATTTTTTTTTAAATAAATTTTCTGTATGAATCTTGCACAAATGTTTTTTTGTTATCCTTGGAGCTAGACTGAAAAGACTGGGCATAACATTGCAGTAATTAATAAATGCATATTTAGCCTCTCCAAATAAATATTATTATATTCCATTCTGCATATCATGTAAATTTCATAATGTAACCGAGATGGCAATGGCTTTTGACGTGTTACCTTTTTTTTTTTTTTTGCTTTTAGGGATTGCCACGCCATCACTGTAGAAATGACTGCGGGATAAAGTCTCATCAGTGTTTTTTTGTTGTTTTTGTTTTGCCAAGCATATGCTAATATAGTATCTGTCAATGTCACACATCTTTCAGATGGACATGCCTTTCATTAGAAACTGGTGGTGTCTTCTTCTGATGGAGCGCTTCAAAATAGGATGGTTATAACAATATATATTTGTATATTCATCTCTGTAACACTTGCTGGTTTTTATAACTTGTGCAGTTTTTTATTAATTTTATCTACAGTTCATTTTGTGCCTTGGCTCATTTATCAAAATCACCATGTTCACCAGATTAGTATAAGGACTGTCAGTCATCATCCAGCTTAGTAAAATGTATAGGAAATGTTTACAGTTGTGAGTTGCCTCACATTGTATGCAGCTTCAACTGTATAGCACCATGGTCTCAATTGGTGGATATAGCTCTTATATACTTACACATTTGGAGTTTGGAATTAGACATGAGTAACATTAATATTCTGTTTGGCTTTCTCTCTCTACAACTCCAACAGTGCAGTGCAAAAGTGTTAACTTAACTCATATATATATATATATATATATATATATATATATATATATATATATATATATATATATATCATTCTGTCTGTGCAGCAACTGATGAAAAAGGGGTCTTTTTGGTGCTGTTGTTATTGCAAAAATGACAAATATATATTCTTCAATCATTCTTGAGTCTTGCCTTGCCTCTCTACAAACTTTAAAATATCTGATTGTAATTTAGTGACTGCATATACTGATTCCATCTTTATTTTCCCTGATAATGAACTAATTAGTTAAACTTAAGGAGGTTAATCAATACAGAGTATAATTCAAGAAATTAAGATTTAAGGTACTCAACTTTTTTTTAAAGATTGATATACATTTTTTATTTATATTTTGTGTTAATTAATTTGTTTAAATTTAAAATTGTGCATCAAAGCAGGTATTACACACTTTGTAATTAACCTCTGATGCATTTTGAATTTAAAAAATCACATAAAATATACTCCTGAGATTAAATATCTTGATACTATGTAGGCTACTAACTAAACCACCTGGGTCGTAGAACTGAGGTCCTGAAACTGCAGCACACCGCTATATCATCCAGTTCTGTAGGTGGCGCTGTCACAAAAAACGAGGGTCCTAGAATTGGGGTCCTGAAACTGGGGTCCTGAAACTGCAGCCTCCGGTTGTGCAGGAATATACTACTGGCTGCAGCTGCTCTCCTAACACATCCTTGCACATTTTTATTGCACATTTTTATTAATTTCAGGAACATTCATATGGCTCTTTAGGCTGATCTTTTCCTTAATTTTCCTTGATTGTCGGACTTTGCAGTACTTGAATCCACAAATTGTTGCGTATACACTGAGAACACTTGGATTACTCATGAACAACTTTGAACCCAATACTATTTATGCATATATGTAAATATATGTCACTGTAATATACTCCATCAGTTTATGTCACAGTAATATACTCCATCAGTTTATGTCACAGTAATATACTCCATCAGTTTAACACAATATTTTTTCCTTCCTGAGCTGAATGTAGTTCTTCTGGTCCATTATTATTTCAGTATTTATACATTATACATGGTGTTTCCCCATTCTGTCAATACAAGTTTTTCTTTGTTTAACAAGGAAGTTTTCAGCTTCGAATCTTACAGGAGATTCTTATATCACGATGAACTTATATACTGTATCAAAGGGAAAGTTGATTTCTCAATTCATCATCCCTTTAACACTGATTTTATCCAACATGTAGGCGTCATGTTATCTTTACAGACTGACAAAATCTATTTCCTTTCTGACACACCTTCTGTTATCAGTGTCAGTGAGCATTAGTTGTATTCCTTTTTGCGCTTATCTGAGATTGACATCATCTAAGATTGACATCTGTGGCAGGTACAGTTACTAAAAAATGTGTTTTTGTATGTGTATTTTGGTATACACCAAAATGGAATATTTGCCTAATCAGCCAATACTGGGGATATTTACCAACAATAAATGATCTGTATTCTGCACCAGTTTTATATGTAAAAATGCATTTGGTATCTATTAAAATGAGATTTGTTTTGAAAAAAATAACATGATTCATTGGATTAAAATGATTTTATTTAGCTGTCACGATGTCAAATGTTACGATGATAGGAATGTCACAAGATTAGTGCTACATTCTTTGCTCTTGAATAAAATTACACAACCTTGTTTCACTTTCACAGAAAATGACTGTAGGATGATTCAGTGGTAGTGTATAATGTAAAAGGGAGTAAAGGGAGTTTCTTATGTATGACGCTTGAATGTAAACTTATTTTTGGTGATTGTTACAGGAACTTATGTCAATAAAAACTGCTCAGACAAGTAAAGAGCTGTCAGTCTTATGTAAATGCCAGATTTAAGTTTGTGTTCATCTCTTGCCAACAGTGTCGGCCAGTAGCGAGCTACAAGTAGCGACGCTACTAGTTTAACTACATTTTTCAGTAGCTTGTCAGTAGCTCAGTTACTTTTAAAACAGTGTAGCTTTCCCAGTAGCTAACTAGCTACATTATACAGCAAGTAGCGGAGTAGCGCGACCAAAAGCTACATTCCGTTTGGGTTCTTTTGGTTTTCGTTCTGAATCTGACGACCGACGCGAACGAGCGGAGCTGAGCGGTGTGCGGAAGCTCAGCTGGCAGACGCGCTTCACTCATATGAGCTGCTCAGCGGTAAAACAACATTGTAAATAAACCAAAACTCAGCTGGCTACTTGCCTCACAGACATGAGATATATCACGTGTAGGCCATGGAATATGGGGTTCCATTTGTGCCAAAAATAAGTTGACTGCCCAGTGCTTTGTACTATACATTCGTCTTTGTCATCAGTCTTTGTCAAGTTGTTCGGAAATATCGGTATATGTTGATGTGTGTGTTCACTGTTTATGGTGATTTGCTCTGTTGTCCTTACTGCATTGATCCCATTTTTTCAGATAAAGTCCGAGCTTTAACTGTATACTGCTGTCCCTACAGTCATCTTAACTGTCGTCCTGTTCTGTCATTTGAACTGTCGTCTTGTTCAGTCATCTTAACTGTCGTCCTGTTAAGTCATCTTAACTGTCGTCCTGTTTATTTTGCTTTTATTTTTACATTTTGCGTGAATTTGTTGTGTCTGTAGTCTACACATTTTAAACGACAGTAGCCTATAAGGATGAACATAGGAAGACAGTTAAGGTGATTTTTTTGAAAAATAAAAATTCTGTCATTATTAACTTAAGTTTACTTGTTTTAAATTTTACCCTAAAACATTATGTTTTAAAAAAAAAAAAATCTTGCCCCATTGACTTCCATGGTATGGGGAAAATACAATGTAATTCAAAGGGTCACCACAACTGTTTGGTTAGCCATATTTTTCAAAATAACTTGTTTTGTGTTTAGCCAATAAATTCATGCAGGTTTGGAACAACCTGATGGTGAGCAACGCTACATAATAAAAAATAAAAAGCTTGTGTGAACTATCCATTTATTCAAATCGTCTGAAAATTGGTTTATCTCAAATTATAAGTAATACGCAATCAGGGTTTATGAGGGGTAGATCCATTCACAATAATTTACGTCTGATCCAAGACCTGATTGACTATAGAGACAATATTAAAGATGCAGGGATTATGTTTTTCCTAGATTTTTACAAAGCGTTCGATACGCTCGAACACAACTTTATTTTTACTGCTTTAGAGCTTTATGGTTTTGGGAAACATTTTACAAGTTTAATTAGTAGTTTATATCGGGATACTAATTGTTCTATTTCATTGTCCGAAGGGACCACTAAACGTTTTAATATAAACCGTGGGATTTAACAAGGATGTCCTGTTTCGCCCTTACTGTTTATTTTGGCGGCCGAAATGCTTGCACTTGCATTTAAACACTCGAATATTGAGCAATTAAAGGTTTTTGATGACTCCATAGTAATTAGTCAATTGGCTGATGACACAGTCCTATTTCTAAAAAACTTTGATCAAGTTTCTAAATCTCTCCAAATTATTAATACATTTTCCATGGCTTCAGGTTTGTGTCTTAATTTGAATAAATGTGAAATAATGACCCTAAAAGAATCTCATCTTACAGTAATTTGTGATGTACCGATTAAATCTAGTATCAAATATCTTGGAATTATAATTACCAAAGATAAAGAATTAAGTGAAATATCCAATATATCTAACAGAATAGCTGAATCTAAGACCAAATTGGATAGTTGGATGCAAAGAGATATTTCTATCTTTGGTAGAATCTTGTTGACAAAAACCGAATCTCTATCCAGATGTGTTTACCCTGCAGGCTCCCTTCCTATTTCTGAAAAAAAATCAAGTTGATTAACCAGATGAATTTCAATTACATTTGGAAAAGGAAAGCACATTATATTAAAAAAGGGATAGTAATAAAGGACTATAAAGAGGGGGGTTTACAGGCCATAGATTTTGACTGCATGAACGGGATGTTTAAGATTAATTGGCTCAAACATTTCCTAACAAATTGTAATAGTTTTTGGTTCTGTGTCCCTAGAAATATCTTTAAAAGTGTTGGTGGAATTGAATTCTTATTACGATGTGATTTTACAGTACAAAAACTACCTCTCAAATTGTCAGAATTTCATAGACAAGTCCTTTTATACTGGAAGTTGATTTATAAACACAATTTTTCCCCTCACAACTCACCGATTTGGAACAACAGATATATTTTATTTAGAAACAAGTCACTCTTTATAAGAGATTGGTGGGAGAAAGGCATCTGGTCTGTTGTTCATTTTCTTGATGAGGAAAGTAATTTTATGAATCACAGGACTTTTTGTGAAAAGTATAATTTTCAATGTGATCACAAGCAATATGATAAGGTATTGAAGTGTATTCCAAAGGCTTTTGGTATGTTGGTTAGAAATACAGTGCCTTATGTAAATGAAGCTCTTCATCTACCATCTTTAAAAGTAAATGGGCAGGATTTTATTATGAATACTTTACCAAACAAATTAATCAGAACTTTATTAACCCAAGAAAAATTTCCAAATCAATTTGGTCGAAATAATGTGAATACATTTTTTTCAAAGAATTCAATTTTTACATTAAGAACTATGTATCTCTCCTTTCCTATACCTCCCAAAGCCAAGGAAATACATTTTAAAGTTTTTAATGATATTTACCCATCCTTAGAGCTTCTAAGATATAGATTTAATATTGATCACAATAGCTGTACTTTCTGTGATTCCGAAATTGAAACAACAGCACATTTGTTTTTTGATTGCTTGAATAGTAGAGTCTTTTGGGATGGAATGTACGGGTGGCTTAAAATTACAATTAATTCGATTCCTTTATTTTCCATAAAAGACATCACTTTTGGTATATTAATGGAAGATGTACACATTCAATTTTTACTGAACAATATTCTCATTTTGGGGAAATTTTATATTCACAAGTGCAAATGCCTTAAAACAAAGCCTTTGTTTTGTGTTTTTCAGAAAGAATTTTGGATTTTCTGTAAATCTTTAAGAATGCTAAAACGGAAAAATGGTAGAAAACTACTTGATTTATTGAAGAAATTTAAACTATTGGAAGACCTAGCTTAATTTTTTTTTTTTTTTTTTTTTTTGCTTTATCTATATCTAGTTGTGCTCTGTTATTTAGTATTGATTCTGATTTTGATTTGCCTTATTGTAATTCTGTTTGTTGCAATAAAAAAAATAAAAATAAAAAAAAGATGACTGAACAAGACGACAGTTAAGATGACTGAACAGGACGACAGAACAGGACGACAGAACAGGACGACAGTTAAGATGACTGAACAGGACGACAGTTGAGATGACTGAACAAGACGACAGTTCAGATGACTGAACAAGACGACAGAACAGGACGACAGTTAAGACGACAGAACAGGACGACAGTTAAGACGACAGAACAGGACGACATTTCAGATGACAGAACAGGACGACAGTTCAAATGACAGAACAGGACGACAGTTAAGATGACTGAACAGGACGACAGTTAAGATGACTGAACAGGACGATAGTTAAGATGACAGAACAGGAAGACAGTTAAGATGACTGAACAGGACGACAGTTAAGATGACTGAACAGGACGACAGTTAAGATGACTGAACAAGACGACAGTTCAAATGACTGAACAAGACGACAGTTCAAATGACAGAACAGGACGACAGTTAAGATGACTGTAGGGACAGCAGTATACAGTTAAAGCTCGGACTTTATCTGAAAAAATAGGATCAATGCAGTAAGGACAACAGAGCAAATCAACATAAACAGTGAACACACACATCAACATATACCAATTTTTCCGAACAACTTGACAAAGACTGATGACAAGGACAAATGTATAGTACAAAGCACTGGGCAGTCAACTTATTTTTGGCACAAATGGAACCCCATAATGGAAAGCTTGAAATGTATGGGGTTCCATTTGTGCCAAAAATAAGTTGACTGCCCAGTGCTTTGTACTATACATTTGTCCTTGTCATCAGTCTTTGTCAAGTTGTTCGGAAAAATTGGTATATGTTGATGTGTGTGTTCACTGTTTATGTGATTTGCTCTGTTGTCCTTACTGCATTGATCCTATTTTTTCAGATAAAGTCCGAGCTTTAACTGTATACCTCTGTCCCTACAGTCATCTTAACTGTCGTCCTGTTCTGTCGTCTTGTTCAGTCATTTGAACTGTCGTCTTGTTCAGTCATCTTAACTGTTGTCCTGTTCTGTCATCTTAACTGTCGTCCTGTTCTGTCATCTTAACTGTCGTCCTGTTCTGTCGTCTTGTTCATTCATCTTAACTGTCGTCCTGTTCTGTCGTCTTGTTCAGTCATCTTAACTGTCGTCCTGTTCTGTCATTTGAACTGTCGTCTTGTTCAGTCATCTTAACTGTTGTCCTGTTCTGTCATCTTAACTGTCGTCCTGTTCTGTCATCTTAACTGTCGTCCTGTTCTGTCGTCTTGTTCAGTCATCTTAACTGTCGTCCTGTTCTGTCGTCCTGTTCAGTCATCTTAACTGTCGTCCTGTTCTGTCATTTGAACTGTCGTCCTGTTCAGTCATCTTAACTGTCGTCCTGTTCTGTCATTTGAACTGTCGTCCTGTTCAGTCATCTTAACTGTCGTCCTGTTCTGTCATTTGAACTGTCGTCCTGTTCTGTCATCTGAACTGTCGTCCTGTTCTGTCGTCTTGTTCAGTCATCTTAACTGTCATCCTGTTCTGTCGTCCTGTTCAGTCATCTTAACTGTCGTCCTGTTCTGTCATTTGAACTGTCGTCCTGTTCAGTCATCTTAACTGTCGTCCTGTTCTGTCATTTGAACTGTCGTCCTGTTCAGTCATCTTAACTGTCGTCCTGTTCTGTCATTTGAACTGTCGTCCTGTTCTGTCATCTGAACTGTCGTCCTGTTCTGTCGTCTTAACTGTCGTCCTGTTCTGTCGTCCTGTTCAGTCATCTTAACTGTCGTCCTTCTGTCGTCTTGTTCAGTCATCTTAACTGTCGTCTTGTTCAGTCATCTTAACTGTCATCCTGTTCTGTCATTTGAAATGTCGTCCTGTTCAGTCATCTTAACTGTCGTCCTGTTTATTTTGCTTTTATTTTTACATTTTGCGTGAATTTGTTGTGTCTGTGGTCTACACATTTTAAACGATAGTAGCCTATAAGGATGAACATAGGAAGACAGTTAAGGTGAGTTTTTGAAAAATGAAAATTCTGTCATTATTTACTAAGTTTACTCATTTTAAATTGTACCCTAAAACATTATGTTTTAAAAAAAAAATCTTGCCCCATTGACTTCCATGGTATGGGGAAAATACAATGTAATTCAAAGGGTCACCACAACTGTTTGGTTAGCCATATTTTTGAAAATAACTTGTTTTGTGTTCAGCAAATAAATTCATGCAGGTTTGGAACAACCTGATGGTGAGTAACGTTACATAATAAAAAATAAAAAGCTTGTGTGAACTATCCCTTTAAGACAACTGAACCACATGACGACAGAAAACGACGACAGTTCAGATGACTGAACAAGACGACAGTTCAGATGACTGAACAAGACGACAGAACAGGACGACAGTTAAGACGACAGAACAGGACGACAGTTAAGACGACAGAACAGGACGACAGTTCAAATGACTGAACAAGACGACAGAACAGGACGACAGTTAAGACGACAGAACAGGACGACAGTTAAGACGACAGAACAGGACGACAGTTCAAATGACTGAACAAGACGACAGTTCAGACGACAGAACAGGACGACAGTTCAAATGACTGAACAAGACGACAGAACAGGACGACAGTTAAGACGACAGAACAGGACGACAGTTAAGACGACAGAACAGGACGACAGTTCAGATGACTGAACAAGACGACAGTTCAAATGACAGAACAAGACGACAGTTCAAATGACAGAACAAGACGACAGTTCAGATGACAGAGCAGGACGACAGTTAAGATGACTGAACAAGACGACAGAACAGGACGACAGTTAAGACGACAGAACAGGACAACAGTTCAAATGACAGAACAAGACGACAGTTCAGATGACTGAACAGGACGACAGTTAAGATGACAGAACAGGACAACAGTTAAGATGACTGAACAAGACGACAGTTCAAATGACTGAACAGGACGACAGTTAAGATGACAGAACAGGACAACAGTTAAGATGACTGAACAAGACGACAGTTCAAATGACTGAACAAGACGACAGAACAGGACGACAGTTCAGATGACTGAACAGGATGACAGTTAAGATGACTGTAGGGACAGCAGTATACAGTTAAAGCTCGGACTTTATCTGAAAAAATAGGATCAATACAGTAAGGACAACAGTGAAAATCGACATAAACAGTGAACACACACATCAACATATACCAATTTTTCCGAACAACTTGACAAAGACTGATGACAAGGACAAATGTATAGTACAAAGCACTGGGCAGTCAACTTATTTTTGGCACAAATGGAACCCCATAGTTAAGATGACAGAACAGGAAGATAGTTAAGATGACAGAACAGGACGACAGTTAAGATGACAGAACAAGACGACAGTTCAAATGACTGAACAAGACGACAGAACAGGACGACAGTTAAGATGACAGAACAGGACAACAGTTAAGATGACTGAACAAGACGACAGTTCAAATGACTGAACAAGACGACAGAACAGGACGACAGTTAAGATGACTGTAGGGACAGAGGTATACAGTTAAAGCTCGGACTTTATCTGAAAAAATAGGATCAATGCAGTAAGGACAACAGAGCAAATCACATAAACAGTGAACACACACATCAACATATACCAATTTTTCCGAACAACTTGACAAAGACTGATGACAAGGACAAATGTATAGTACAAAGCACTGGGCAGTCAACTTATTTTTGGCACAAATGGAACCCCATAGAAATGTCCACTTTTAAACGAAACCATTAAAAATGTAAATAAATATGCGAGCAAAGCCTGCACCGTTCACGCGAGCAGCTCATGATATTCACATGCTGTTCTGTTCATAATGCTGCGCTCCATCACTTCATGTGCTGTGAGTTTAACCTGCATTTTCGATTAATCCTTACTAGGGTGACCACTCGTCCCGCTTTACGTGTACCATAGGCTACAGCATTTTCACCCCTTGAAAATATTAATTATTCATATCCACCCCTCAATATGGACGCACGTATGGACGCACATTTCCATCAGTCTTAGTTTTTAATGATCATATTAATAAATGCATCTGTTCAGAAAACTACTGGATAATTCGGTAAACTGGTTATATTGTTAATAATAAAATATAAATTAATATATAAGACTGTCAATGAACTAATTTCATGTTGATTTATATTTTATTTGTTCATTATTTATTTTGTTGGGTTAATGGGTTTTAGTTGGACTTGGTCAGAACTCTTTCAAAAATAGTTTATCTGCATGATGCCTGCTGCCTTTGGGCTCAGTGAAGTTGAATTTGCATGATATGTAAAATAAAGACATGTTACATTGTGATATAGTGGTGTTTTCTGGTAGGGACTAAAGAACAAAATATTTTTATCAGCTGAAAGGCAAAATACAAATGTTTTTTATTAACTTAGACATTATATAACAGTTTCCGGTTATGTTTTAGTGTTGCTAACATTTCTCACATTGTCCCACATTTGGTTTGTTTGATGGTGGTAAACCTAATCCTGACTCCTGAATATTTAATTTAAGTTGCATAGATTTTATTCTTGCACTGATGTTAAATTTTTAGCCATGTTGCAGTCAGTTTGAGATATAGGCTATATTAGATTATTGTGTTTATTGTATCAATTATTCTGACAGTTTTTGCCTTTGAAATTACTGGGGGGAAAAGTGTCACAATCAACCTGAATTCACACTATACTCTTTGTAATCAATTGCATTGCATTATATTGCATGAAACCCCAAATAGTATAAAATTATTTATTAATTATTCAGTTATTTGTCATTGTAAAAAAAAACACAAAAAAGTAGTTTCAATGTAGCTAGCTACTTTTTGATCGTAACTTGTAGTGTAGCTAGCTACTTTTTCAAAATGGTAGCTTGAATGTAACTTAACTACTTTAACTTACAAGTAGCTTGTAAAGCTACAGTTTCAGAGTAGCTTCCCCAACACTGCTTGCCAGTATTAGTACATATTACACAGAAGTCAAGTCTGCCCTCTTCTGGAAATATGCAAGCTCATGTGTGCATTTGAACACATACAAACAGGAAACAAGGTAACAAAAAACAACAACAACTCAATACACATCCAAAAAACAGTGATTTTACCAAGTATACAGTGGGGCAAACAAGTATTTAGTCAGCCAACACTTGTGCAAGTTCTCCAACTTAAAAAGATTAAGAGAGGCCTGTAATTTTCATAGGTAAACTTCAACTATGAGAGACAAAATGAGAGAGAAAAAAAGACTGCTCATAATTAGGTCAATTATGGTGGTCATTTCATTTTCCAATCATAAACTATTCAGTGCAGAATCTTCTTTTTACAGCAGCCTATGTAATGGGTTCTGACAATTTGTATGATGTATGTAATGCATTTCATCTTGATAAAAGATTTGATTTAATATTAATTAATTATAGTATTCATACAATAACCAATTTTTGTTTTATTTTTTTAAACAAACACTGGGCCAGTCGGCTATTGTCCATACCTTTACATACAGTAAGTGTGTGAAAGTGAGATGTTCAGCCTTTGATGGGAGTAGAAAAACGTTTACAGAAACAAAGCATTATCTCCTCCCTTTTTAAAGTCAGTAATCCTGTTTGTTCTGTTATGAAAACTATGCTGAATGTAAATAATTAATGCAACCAACCATATAATCCTGCTTGTGAAAGGTAATGGTTTGCTACCATTTGTTTTTTGGTCATGACCCACCATTTGGGAAACACTTGGCTATAATACATTAGCACAAAATGTAGTCACCATCTCTATGCCCATCATTAATAATCTTGTTTATCACTTCTATTGCAAGTTCAGTAGGGTGAAGTGGGCATAGTGGTTAAGGCTGAAATCCACAGGGTTGAATGGAACTTTCTCTGCCAGAAACCTGTGGACTTATGCAGACAATAATAAAATAAAAGGAATAAAAACAACAACAAAAAGATAATGCAGTTGCTTCCCACCTACACTGATTAAAAAGTTTTAATCTTGTACATTGGTTCCACATAAATCAATTAAGTAAAACAAACATAATTTGTTCACATTATTTCAAAATATGTGAAATAATGTGTTTTTGATTGTTCACCCTTCTATTTATTGTTTAGGGAGCACCAGGTTTTGAAACAGCCTACATTTTGCATGTCATCTTTAATCCAGTTGACCTAATGTATAGGGAAAAAAAAAATCTTTGGAAATTTCTTATGTGTCGAGGCAATCTAGCTGCGTGATTATTTTATTTATACATGTTGCTCATCAAGTTTGTTAACCTTTCGCAATTAAAAATTCTTTCAAATCTAAAGAGGAAGTTGGCCTTATAAATATGAGGACAAGATACATGTCACACCCTCTAGATTATAATGTGTACTGTTTTGTCAGGTTAACTAATATATATATATATATATATATATATATATATATATATATATATATATATATATATATATATATATATATATATATATATATAGATAGATAGATAGATAGATAGATAGATAGATAGATAGATAGATAGATAGATAGATAGATAGATAGATAGATATATATAGATATATATATATATAGGAACACAAAATGAGTAATTCTCCTGGTGATGACTGGAACAATCTTCCTGTAAGCTAGTCTACCTTAAAAATGGTGCAAAATGTCAAAGGGTGGCCACACCAAATATTAATTGATGGACAATTAATTGATCGTCAATTAATCATTACCTTCCCTAAATTATACATTTAAATACTGAGTAATATTAATTAAGCACATAAACTTACTATAGGGTTAGGGTTCAGTTTAGGATACGTTGCATGTTATTATGCCTATTCTATAGTTATTACTATAGTAGTTTCACCTAACTTGTAACAACGACACAATACACTATAACCTTAAAATTATCAAAGAAAATGAGCAAATTTGTGCCCTGGGGATGGTGGCAGAACTAAAGGCAGAGGAGATCATTTTACTAATCCAAAGGTATCATGTTAATCACAAGCACTTCACATGATTTAAGCTCATGGTGAACTCAGTGATGCCAAGAATATCACTGTAAACTGTATCTGTAACCTGTAATTAATGTGAACTATTAGACGTCTACAGGCAGTTTGGTTAAGGCAGTCTGTTTGCTTCCTTGGCCAAGTCTTTGAAAAAGCTTTAACCCAATTATGAGTAGTTTCTTCTTGATGAGAGCGCCACACATTTCACATACATTTCGGCACCCTGAGACAGTCTCTCTTTGTGTTTTTTTCTTCTTCTTTTTGAGGCAGCTTCGTGTTGCATATTATACAAGTCATTTACTTGCTTTGTCAGCTAACTTAAAAAATCCTAGTCATTTAGTCCACCTATGTCACAAAATGTATAGGTGTAAATAAGTGGTTGAATGGAACTTTCTCTGTCAGAAACCTGTGGACTTATGCAGAAAATAATACAATAAAAGGAATAATAACAACATCTTAAATAGAGAATCTTATGTCTGATACATAATACTGTATATTATATATTAGAATTTAGGCTTTTTATGTATGTTTGTATGTATTGTTGTTATATTGTACACTGGCCGTGTCATGAGGTTTAAGACAAATTTCCCAACAATGGGACAATAAAGTATATTCTATTCTATTTTAAAAGGATAATGTGGTTGCTTCTCACTAACACTGATTAAAAAAGTTTTAATCTTGTACATTGGTTCCACATAAATCAATTAAGTAAAACAAACATAATTTGTTCACATCATTTAGAAATATTGTGTACGGAGCACCATAGGTTATGAAACAGCTTACACTTTGCTTGTCATCTTCAATCCAGTTGACCTAATGTATATGAAAACAAAAACAAAAATCTGTAGGAATTTCTTGTGTGACGAGGGAATCTAGCTGCGTGATGAATTTAATTATACCTGTTGCTCATCAAGTTTGTTTACCTTTCACATTTAAAATTCTTTCTAATCTAAAGAAGAAGTTGCCCTTTTCTATTAATGTGAGGACAAGATACATGTCACACCCACTAGATTATACTGTGTACTGTTTCGTCAGGTTAACTAATCTAATATATATGACAATTAATACTTTAAATTAATAATTAAAACACAAAAATGAGTAATTCTCCTGGTGATGACTGGGAACATCTCCCTATAAGCTAGTCTACCTTAAACATGGTGCAACATGTCAAAGGGTGGTCACACCAAATATTAATTGATAAATAAAACTATTGTCCAAGTTATCCAACATCCTCATTTAAGGTGTTTTTGACCGGTGCCTGAATTTTTCACAGTACTGCGACTTTGCAGGTTGATTACAAAATATAGTTTGGAATTGTTATCTCCATGTGGCAGAATATCAACATCCATAGGTCAGAACTTAGGGGTACACTTTATTTTAAACAAAACATTTTAGCAGCACCGTCTCAGATGTGTGCTATTCAGAATGTGTCCATTGCTATAAGGGACATTTTACGTTTGGCCAGTTTTATTGTTATCTATTTTAACTTGTAGAATTTGGACATCCCATAATTGGAATGCCACCTGTGGAGTCCTGCGCCTGTGTGTCTCCTTTTCAAAGTCTAGTTGAAAGATATGCTAATGAAAATTTTTTTTAAAAAATACAAGTATCCTGCTTGTCAAGTTTGATTTAGTTTCGTGTTATTTTAAATAATGACAACAGCCACAATAAAACAGAACTGAACTTCCTGAATGAATGAAATGCGGATGCTTGCGAAAGAGCCATTCTAGTGCGTCATGAGTGTGACAGTGTGGACGACAAATTTGACAAGCCTTAACTTTGCAGTAGTTTACTGTGGAGGTATGTGATGAATTCTCACGCTGTAAAAAGTGACCAGTTGACTTAACTTCAAAAAGTGATTAAACCCATTGCATTAAAATTATTAAGTAAAAAATATAATGCATAATTGAAAAAAAAAACTTATGTAAACTTGACAATTGCACATAACTTAATTTTGTTTAATTACAATTTAAGTTTATTTACTTGATAATAAAATTACTTAAACATTTATTTAAGACAACAGGTTTCCTATTTTTTCTGCACTTTAAAGTAAGGGGAGAACAGGTAATGTTACATGTCACGCCTCTCCCGGACTCAATTTCCCATGATCCTCCCTGTCCCGCACCTGATCGCACTTCCTCATCATCTCTCCCCGGATTCCCTGGTCCTCGTCCTCTGCACTCCCTTATAGTGAACTCACTCCCTTCACACTGTAAAAAAATATTTAGAAAAAAATTTACCTGGTTGCCTTAAAATTTTGAGTTCATTGAAATGAAAATTTTGAGTTAATACAATGAACATTTTTGGATATTCGACAACCTTTATTAAAATATTATTAAAAGATTTTGTAAGCATATTGTGTTACTGTGTTTTATTTCGTATGACGCAGTGAAACATGCCAAATAGTGCTATTTTCATGATTTATAACATTTTTTTGCGGTTCAGACACCAAAATATTTTGAGTTTCTATTTATTGAACAAATTTCCTTCATTGTATCAACTCAAATTTTTAAGTTCAATAAAGACAAAATTTTAAGGCAACCAGGTTACTTACTTTTTTAAGTTAAACCAACAAAAATCAACAATTTTTTTTTTTTTACAGTGCACTCCTTGTCCGTCATTAATGTAATGTTTATTAGTGTTTAGTGTTTTGTTTATAGTGTCTGATAATAAAGCCTAATCTGATCTGTCCTGGCTCTCCTCATCTCTGCTGCACTACACACACCCATAACAGAATGGCGACCCAAACTGCCAGGACTTCCAAGCAAGATGGGAATCTTCCTGGTCCCGATCTTTTTATTGTGTCCCCGGAGAAGGACACGTTGGCGGTGGATCGCCTGTGTGGCCTCAGGCAGGATGGTTGCCCGCTGGAGAGGTACGTGGAGGAATTTTTTGAGCTTGCTTATGTGGTGAACTGGCCGATTAATGTGTGCTTCCTGTTGGGCCTGTACTCGGATACCTTTCTTTATATTGAACCTGCTTGTTCCTTTTCCCTCCACGAGCCTATGAGCCTTCTGCTCCATTTCTTCACGAGCCCTCCGCTCCAGTCCTCCACGAGCCCTCCGCTCCAGTCCTCCACGAGCCCTCCGCTCCAGTCCTCCACGAACCCTCCGCTCCAGTCCTCCACGAGCCCTCCGCTCCAGTCCTCCACGAGCCCTCCGCTCCAGTCCTCCACGAGCCCTCCGCTCCAGTCCTCAACGAGCCCTCCGCTCCAGTCCTCCACGAGCCCTCCGCTCCAGTCCTCAACGAGCCCTCCGCTCCAGTCCTCCACGAGCCCTCCGCTCCAGTCCACCACGAGCCCTCCGCTCCAGTCCTCCACGAGCCCTCCGCTCCAGTCCTCCATGAGCCCTCCGCTCCAGTCCTCCACGAGCCCTCCGCTCCAGTCCTCCACGAGCCCTCCGCTCCAGTCCTCCACGAGCCCTCCGCTCCAGTCCTCCACGAGCCCTCCGCTCCAGTCCTCCACGAGCCCTCCGCTCCAGTCCTCAACGAGCCCTCCGCTCCAGTCCACCACGAGCCCTCCGCTCCAGTCCTCCACGAGCCCTCCGCTCCAGTCCTCCACGAGCCCTCCGCTCCAGTCCTCCACGAGCCCTCCGCTCCAGTCCTCCACGAGCCCTTCGCTCCAGTCCTCCACGAGCCCTCCGCTCCAGTCCTCCATGAGCCCTCCGCTCCAGTCCTCCACGAGCCCTCCGCTCCAGTCCTCCACGAGCCCTCCGCTCCAGTCCACCACGACCCCTCCGCTCCAGTCCTCCACGAGCCCTCCGTTCCAGTCCTCCACGAGCCCTCTGCTCCAGTCCACCACGAGCCCTCCGCTCCAGTCCTCCACGAGCCCTCCGCTCCAGTCCTCCACGAGCCCTCCGCTCCAGTCCTCCACGAGCCCTCCGCTCCAGTCCTCCACGAGCCCTTCGCTCCAGTCCTCCACGAGCCCTCCGCTCCAGTCCTCCACGAGCCCTCCGCTCCAGTCCACCATGAGCCCTCCGCTCCAGTCCTCCACGAGCCCTCCGCTCCAGTCCTCCACGAGCCCTCTGCTCCAGTCCACCACGAGCCCTCCGCTCCAGTCCTCCACGAGCCCTCCCCTCCAGTCCTCCACGAGCCCTCCGCTCCAGTCCTCCACGAGCCCTCCGCTCCAGTCCTCCACGAGCCCTCCGCTCCAGTCCTCCATGAGCCCTCCGCTCCAGTCCTCCACGAGCTCTCCGCTCCAGTCCTCCACGAGCCCTCCGCTCCAGTCCTCCACGAGCCCTCCGCTCCAGTCCTCCACGAGCTCTCCGCTCCAGTCCTCCACGAGCCCTCCGCTCCAGTCCTCCACGAGCCTGCCACTTCAGGCTTCTACGAGGCTGCCCCCGACACCCACAAAGCCGCTCACGCCGCCCACGAGGCCGCTCCAGCCTGCAAGGCTGCTCTACCCCGCAAGCCTGCTCCATCCCACGAACCCTCTCAACACCCCCTAAATTCCCCAAAAATGTTTTCCTGGGGGGCCATAGGCCCATGGGTGGGGAATGTGCGTCATCTTCATACAGTCTACATGTTGTACCCATGTTAATTATATCCATGTCTTATAGGATTGCTGAAATTACCAAAATTAGCCAAAGGTCTTCTGGTTTTCATTACCAAAAAGGTCTTGGTCTTTTTAAAGGTCTTGATCTCATCTCAGTATCGACTGCATTTTTACTCAGTCTCGTCTCAGGTTAAGATGACTCTGGATTTTATCTCAAGACTGGTCAAGACCACATATTTCACATATTAATCAAAATCAAAAGTTCAGAAGACCAAATCCATGTTGAACGTTGTGCATTCAGACAATTGTTTTGAATTACCGTGTGAATTGCGCTCAAAAAACTTCTCTGACCAGCTAAACAGCTGACATAAATCATACTTTAAATAAACAGGAAACAAATTCTATCCAGTTATGAAGTGTTTTCTGTGTGACAAACCTTCCACAATGTTCTAACAGCCGGGATTCACACACAACGGGTCTACTAATGTCTGATTCATGACCAAATGACTCATTTGAACCGAATCATTTTAACTACGGTAATAAGAACTGATCTGTCCAACAGTGAACTGAATGAATCATCATAAAATGGTCCGATCATTTGCTCAGAACACAAGTGATGTGAACACAAGTGTGCTTACCCAATTTAGAAAGAGTGGAGAGTATGAATTAGCTTTAATTATCCAAAGTATTTCAGCTTATGTATTTTGACAATGTGTAGGCATAAATAGTCTAAAATCATTTAATTTAGACTGGAGTGAGGTGAAAACAGAACAAAGATGTTTGTTAGCTAGCTGATCATTTGTTAAACTGAATATGGCAGAAAATGTGGCTATTTGTTGATTGTTAATGCTATTTCTAATATTGATATGATTATATACCAAGACAATTATTTGTAAATAATGTAAAAATGAGGAACAAAAGAAATATTAGAAGATGTGATAAATGAAAGATGAGATCATACACAATATGAGATATCAACATAAGATAGGCAAAATTACTGTTTCGTTGCATTTTTTACATTTATTGTCTGTATTACACTTGCAGATCACGTGTTTGTTGTGGTGTCCCGACCAACTTTTCAGCCGCGTTTTTGAAAAATCGCTTAAAAATGTACCTTTAAAATGTTAATATCAACAAAACTCTCTGAGAAAGCTTTAGATTGTGTTAACAATGACTAATGCATAATCATTGTTAACATAACTTAAAGCTTTCTCTGAAAGTTTTGTTAAAAATGGACAATCAGTAATCTATGCATTTCATGCTTAACAATACTAAAATGTCTTTGAATTGCAGATCCACAATGTCAAAGAGTGGAAATGTAGGGCTGATAAAGTTTTGTGAGGTACAGTAAAAAAGATGACTGTATTATAATAATGTTGTGTATCATCTGTCTGTCCACACCCACTGTATCCTCATTAAAAACATTTCATGGTGTATAGTGCAGCAGAGATGAGGAGATCCAGAACTTCCAAGCAGATAGGCTTTTATTTTAAGAAACTCTCACTAGAACACTAAACACCACTAATCAGACTTAAAGGTTAGTTCACCCAAAAATGAAAATTATTTCATTAATTACTCACCCTCATGTCGTTGGACACCTGTAACATCTTCGTTCATCTTCGGAACACAAATGAAGATATTTTTGTAGGAAGCTGATGGCTGAAAAAGGCTTCAGAAAGGCCTCCATTGGCATTCAGTATATATCCACTGACCCACTCACAAGACCCATAAAAGGCACTAAAGACTTCGTTACAAAGTCCATCTCACTACAGTGGCTGTACAATAATTTTACAAAGCGACGAGAATAGTTTTTGTTGCGCAAATTTTTTTAAAATAATGACTTTATCCGCCAAGATATTGTCTTCGGTGCAGGTCTCTGACGTGAACTCAGGCGATAGCGGCGCTCCTCCTCTTCCGGGTCATGTATTGAACGGCGGATCTGCGTCATATTCTCGCGCATGCGTCGAGTTCACGTCAATAACTTGGTGGATAAAGTCATTATTTTGATTTTTGTGTGCACAATAACTATTTTCGTTGCATTGTAAAATTATTGTACAGCCACTGTAGTGAGATCCGTATATTTTTTGAATCACACTAAGTCCGGTACGGTGAAAGAGTTAATGGAACTACGGGCACTGGGCATGAGCACATCAATATCGCTTCATTTATTTACTGTATATTGTAAGGGTAGGTTTAGGGCTGGGGCAGGTGTAGCCATTAATAAAACACATCTGTTAAGTAGCAAATGTATTTATTGTTATTTTATCGTGAGATTTTGCCTCACATCCAACCACTGCTATACCCCCCTCTAGCCACAACTCTTCTTCTCCGTTTTTAGTGTGTTTCTGTGGCAGAATGACAGCGGCACACACTGACATGGCATGTATACTACATCGTTTTGAGTCGCAGATATTTCTTGAAACGACGAAAAAGAAGAAGCTCAGATTGGGAAAGCTCTGGCTTCGTGTGGAAGGGGCCTAGAACAAGGAATAACTACAAGAGGAACTTAAATTGCAAACAGAAATGAGATAATTAACAAGACACAGCTGAGCTAAACTAGACTAAGGGAGGGAAACCATGGTGACAAACAAGTGGCGGGAAACAGAGACAAAAGAACATGTGGCAAGTGCAAAAACACAACAGAAAGAGACTACACATGTGACAGTTTTTTTAAACACTTCTCCAAGCCCTGGGTTTCACATAATCGGTGTCAATGTGTTTCAATAAGTCTGAAGTGGAGGGTGGTTCACAGTAACACCCACCACACCCATCTATTCATTTCTAAAACTTGATTGTAATGACATGAATGACAGCTACTTGATTTTACTTTACTTAAATAATGTCACTTAAACCCAAGTGACCTGAAGTTTAAACTTCTTTATGCTTTAAGTAGACTTAATATATCGCTGCTTATTGCTTGTCATTGCTTGTTATTTATTGCTTTTAACAATAATTTGAATTGGATACGAATATGAACACACCAGTAAATGTACTACTGATCAATGAGAAACTGACCGACTAATTTAGAGGAGTAAATGCATTACTATATCCAATATTAAAACTGGAAGACAGATTAATGAAGAAATATTGCAAGTTCATACTCTGCTTTATATGTTTATAGTCAATCAGAACTAGGAGATTAACCATTGAGCACTTTCAAAATTTAAAGACTTTCCCAGAATCAGTGAATGTAAAGAATGCTTTGGCTAACCAGGTGTCTTCTGACATCTCGCATGTGTAGCAAGCATGAACGTTTGACGTAAGAAATATATAAATGCGCATGAATATGTGCTTATTATCTAAATGAAAACTTGACATCAATCCAAGTCCTCCAGTTTTTTGTATATAGTTGCAAATTATTTTATTTAATTCAAAGAACACTATAAAAGTAGGCTTGCATAAATTTTTCCTGTATCATTTAAAAAGAATAAAATGATTATCTAAATTATTATTATTTAACACCTTTTTATTTTAGTTTTTTAATGTCAATATATAATAATGTCAAGATCATAAGTGTGATTTATTATCGCAACCTTTCGATCTTTCAATCTTCCTCAGGCATGAGGAATATCGCACGTTGCGATAATAAATCACATTTAATTGCAAGTTGATAGAGTGCGGTACTTCTCTTTTAATTTGTTGATAATTGGACTTTTTTTTGTCCTGCTCTCCTACGCACCTATCACACACAGGTGTGTGACGTTTATGTGATTAAGATCATAAGTGTAAAATGTAAAAAAAATAAAAAAATAAATAAATAAATAAATAAATAAATAAATAAATAAATAAATAAATAAATAAATAAATAGCATTTTTTTAGTATAAATATAAAATATAAAATATAAATATACTATTGTCACATTTATATTGTAATCATCAACCTTTTGGAGACAGGGCTTTTCAAGTTGCTTAACAGCTTCTATTTATAAACAAGGGAATTCTTTCTTTTCAGCATCATCATTACAGCTGTAATATACTGCCGTGCAAACAATGCATAGCGGTGAATACAAAAAAAAAAAAAAAATTCACAGTCATTGCCAAGAGGCATTCCATTGATGTAGTTCAATAAAAAAGAAAAGACACAAAAACACTTGGTACGTCATCACACACTATTTAAAAGGCAGTATTGGCATGGGAGTCTAAAGCTTGAGCACTGCTTAACTTACTCTTGAAGCGCTTGAGGCAACAGTGGATTACCAATTTTCTTTTCATAGTTCAATATAATTGCTGAAGGATTGGTAAGGGCATTTTTATATTTTATTAAAGATATTTGTGTTAAGTATAAAGAAAGCATGAAATTGTCACACACTAAATTTATATAATTGGAAATAAGCTAATAAAATAAAATTAATTGTCTAGATTTGCTGCAGTCTGTTAGTTTAAAAAGTTCAAGAAACATTTCTCCTAACTCAGATCAGTGCTCTCAAAACAGTTACAGTTACCACGGTGATCTGAACACTTTGTAATTGTCCTAAACAGATAATTAATTAGTTAATTATCCTTAATTTCATGCGAAATACAAATCATATGCATTGTTTCATACACTGTAAAAATCAAATTAATGTCTCCAATTGAATATTTTCTAGTGACTGATCACATCTACATTTTTCAGTTGGCCAAATTGAATTTTAGCAATTCACATCTGAAAAAATGTAGATGTGATCAGTCACTAGAAAATTTTCAATTGGAAACATAATTTTTTTTTTTTTTTTTTTTTTTTTTTATACAGTGTGTGTGCATTGACTCAAAACACTGTGCACAAAATGATTTCACAGTAGTTCATACAGCCAACAAAAACTTTAATTATCAGAAAAAAAATCAAAGCTTTTTTAAATTGTTTTTTTACAAAAATCACAATGACCCCCCCTCCCCAAAACAAATAATAATAATAATAATAATAATAATAATAATAATAATAATAATAATAATAATAATAATAATAATAATAAATAAATGAATGAATGAATGAATGAATGAATGAATGAATGAATGAATGAATGAATGAATGAATAAATTGTTAAATAAATAAATTGTTAAATTCTCAGTTGCACTTTGAATGTTCTCAATTAGCCTCAAATAAATATTTACTGAGTTAGTAATACACACACCACAGGACATTTCAATTCAAAATCTCAATTACAAAGTCTATAAAAAAAAAAAAATAATGGGAAAAGGAAGAGGTGTAAGTGTGAGAGGTTTTGGAGAGGAAGGGTAATATTGAGCGGGAGAGGAACAATGGAAGATGTAGAAAGAGATGAGTGGAAAGGAATAGATGGTATAGGTAGAGATGTAGCAAGAAGAGTTGAGGATTTAGGTGATAAAATCAGAGCCAAACTAATTGACCATGTCATGAAAGATGGTCTTTCCTTGAGGGAAGCTGGACAGAGAGTTGTGCCACAATCAATTGTACCAATTGTGCCACAATCAATGTTCCTGGACAACAAGTGCTGCAATCCACAAGTCCAGAAATCCACTGGTGCTGTGGCACACAACACTGTCTTGGAGACACACAAGAAAGGCTCCAAAAATTGCGAAATCGCAAATTGAACAAAATAGTGTAGTTGTGTGGGACAATGTCCACTTTCACCATTCAGCACTGATGCAAATGTATTTATTCACTTATTTCTTTTATTTTATTGGGTGAAAATTCATCGTTATACAACTAAACTTGTTATTAAAGAACTTTGAAGAACAAGATTAAAGAACATGAGAAACATGTATTTTCATTCATGTATTTGTCTATCTACAGATGAATTTGTTATTAAATCAACAGAGAACACTTGTAGTTTTGGTGCATTACTAATACACTACAGTGCTTCATTATGCGGTGAATAGGGATCTGTTTCGCAACATAAGAGTGTGTTTAGTTTGCAGTGTTAATTAGCAACTACATTCATTTAGAGAAATTACAGAGAGTTACAGATACTTGCCTATTATTTCTGATGCTGTGTAATATTTTGGGAAATTGTTACAAAATTAAAATACTGTTTTTAATATAGGTTTATTGAAGTAGAAAACAGTTGTTCCACCAACATATCTTTGATAATGGAAAATGTGTTTGTGTGTAAATCTTCAGTGATATCTTTCTTTTTTGCAGACTCTTCTTCGCCACTTGACCATTTCCAGGATGGAGATGAGAACATTCATTATTATATGGATTTGTATCAGTAAGTGATTTATTATTATTAAATTATTTAAAAGGGTTTTTGTTTTTTATCACTTCAAAAACTTAAGTCAGGAGATACTAAGGATAGAGTTAACATTTCTGAAGACATTCTTAGCTTATAGTGCCCTCTATCACCTGAATTGTAAACCATGTTTTGTGAGCGTTTGATATGTAAAGAGTTAAATGACTTTGATGTGTGTAAATGATGCATGTAAATTTAGTGTAAATTAGTAAAAAGGAGAAATCTGATACATGACTTTGTAGTGTGTAGATTGTAAACAGATTTTAATTGGATGAAAAAGTGTTTATGTTTTAGGGTGGAAGTAAGTATGTATGTACCCTGTACTAAAAAAACTTCAAATAGATTCCTAGTTATTGACAGTTATATAAAATTTTGGTAACACTTTATTTTGATGATCTTGATTTTTTTACAGTGTAGAAAGTAACAAATTTATATTATTTTAGTAGGTATATTCTCTGGAACTATGGATGCTTCAACAGCAGCTACAGATGAAACATCCACTACTAGTGTAACAGAAACACTAAAAGAATCATCATCAGCCACAACAACTGAAAGCACAACTGCTAGCACAACTGAAGCAACAACACCAGTGACAACAACTGAAGCAACAACACCAGCCACAACTGAGAGCACAACTGAAGCAACTACACCAGTCACAACAACTGAGAGCACAACTGCTAGTGCAACTGAAGCAACAACACTAGTGACAACAACTGAGAGCACAACTGAAGCAACAACACCAGTCACAACAACTGAGAGCACAACTGAAACAACTACACCAGTGACAACTGAGAGCACAACTGAAGCAACAACACCAGTGACAACTGAGAGCACAACTGAAGCAACAACACCAGCCACAACTGCTAGGGCAACAGAAGCAACAACAACAGCCACAACAACTGAGAGCACAACTGAAGCAACAACACCAGCCACAACTGAGAGCACAACTGAAGCAACAACACCAGCCACAACTGCTAGAGCAACTGAAGCAACAACAACAGCCACAACAACTGAGAGCACAACTGAAGCAACAACACCAGTCACAACAACTGAACGTGCAACTGAAGCAACAACAACAGCCACAACAACTGAGAGCACAACTGAAGCAACAACACCAGTGACAACAACTGAGAGCACAACTGAAACAACAACACCAGTGACAACAACTGAGAGCACAACTGAAGCAACAACACAAGCCACAACTGAGAGCACAACTGAAGCAACAACACCAGTGACAACAACTGAGAGCACAACTGAAGCAACAACACCAGTCACAAGAACTGAAAGCACAACTGAAGCAATAACAACAGCCACAACAACTGAGAGCACAACTGAAGCAACAACAACAGCCACAACAACTGAAGCAACAACACCAGTCACAACAACTGAGAGCACAACTGAAGCAACTACACCAGTCACAACAACTGAGAGCACAACTGCTAGTACAACTGAAGCAACAACACCAGCCACAACTGAGAGCACAACTGAAGCAACTACACCAGTCACAACAACTGAGAGCACAACTGAAGCAACTACACCAGTCACAACACCTGAGAGCACAACTGCTAGTACAACTGAAGTAACAACACCAGCCACAACTGAGAGCACAACTGAAGCAAGTACACCAGTCACAACAACTGAGAGCACAACTGCTAGTACAACTGAAGCAACAACACCAGTGACAACAACTGAGAGCACAACTGAAGCAACAACGCCAGTCACAACAACTGAGAGCACAACTGAAGCAACTACACCAGCCACAACAACTGAGAGTACAACTGAAGCAACTACACCAGCCACAACAACTGAGGCAAAAGCACCAGCCACAACAACTGAGAGCACAACTGAAGCAACAACGCCAGTCACAACAACTGAGAGCACAACTGAAGCAACTACACCAGCCACAACAACTGAGAGTACAACTGAAGCAACAACACCAGTCACAACTGAAGCAACAACACCAGTCACAACAATTGAGAGCACAACCGAAGCAACTACACCAGCCACAACAACTGAAAGCACAACTGAAACAACAACACCAGACACAACAACTGAGAGCACAACTGAAACAACTACACCAGTCACAACAACTGAGAGCACAACTGAAGCAACAACACCAGCCACAACAACTGAGGCAAAAACACCAGCCACAACAACTGAGAGCACAACTGAAGCAACAACACCAGCCACAACAACTGAGAGTACAACTGAAGCAACAACACCAGTCACAACTGAAGCAACAACACCAGTCACAACAATTGAGAGCACAACCGAAGCAACTACACCAGCCACAACAACTGAAAGCACAACTGAAACAACAACACCAGACACAACAACTGAGAGCACAACTGAAACAACTACACCAGTCACAACAACTGAGAGCACAACTGAAGCAACAACACCAGTGACAACAACTGAAGCAACAACACCAGTGACAACAACTGAGAGCACAACTGAAGCAACAACACCAGCCACAACTGAAGCAACAACACTAGTCACAACAACTGAAAGCACAACTGAGGCAACAACACCAGTCACAACAATTGAGAGCACAACTGAAACAACACCAGCCACAACAACTGAGAGCACAACTGAAGCAACTACACCAGTCACAACGACTGAGAGCACAACTGAAACAACTACACCAGTCACAACAACTGAGAGCACAACTGAAACAACAACACCAGCCACAACAACTGAGAGCACAACTGAAACAACAACACCAGACACAACAACTGAGAGCACAACTGAAGCAACTACACCAGTCACAACAATTGAAAGCACAACTGAAACAACAACACCAGACACAACAACTGAGAGCACAACTGAAACAACAACACCAGTCACAACAACTGAGAGCACAACTGAAGCAACAACACCAGTCACAACAACTGAAAGCACAACTGAAGCAACAACACCAGTCACAACAACGGAAAGCACAACTGCCATTACAACTGAAGTAACAACACCAGCCACAACAACTGAGAGCACATCTGAAGCAACATTACCAGCCACAAAAACTGAGAGCACATCTGAAGCAACAACACCAGCCACAACAATTGAAAGCACAACTGAAGCAACAACACCAGTCACAACAACTGAGATCACAACTAAAGCAACAACACCAGCCACAACAACTGAGAGCACAACTGAAGCAACAACACCGGTGACAACAACTGAGAGCACAACTGAAGCAACAACACCAGCCACAACTGAGAGCACAACTGAAGCAACAACATCGGTGACAACAACTGAGAGCACAACTGAAGCAACAACACCAGCCACAACTGAGAGCACAACTGAAGCAACAACACCAGTGACAACAACTGAGAGCACAACTGAAGCAACAACACCAGCCACAACAACTGAAAGCACAACTGAAGCAACAACCCCAGCCACAACAACTGAAAGCACAACTGAAGCAACAACACCAGTCACAACAACTGAGAGCACAACTGAAGCAACAACACCAGCCACAACAACTGAGAGCACAACTGAAGCAACAACACCAGTCACAACAACTGAGAGCACAACTGAAGCAACAACACCAGCCACAACTGAGAGCACAACTGAAGCAACAACACCAGTCACAACAACTCAAAGCACAACTGAAGCAACAACACCAGCCACAACTGAAGCAACAACACCCGTCACAACAATTGAGAGCACAACTGAAGCAACAACACCAGTCACAACAACTGAGAGCACAACTGAAGCAACTACACCAGTCACAACAAATGAAAGCACAACTGAAACAACAAAACTAGCCACAACAACGGAGAGCACAACTGAAGCAACAACACCAGCCACAACTGAAGAAGCTACACCAGTCACAACAACTGAGAGCACAACTGAAGCAACAACACCAGTCACAACAATTGAGAGCACAACTGAAGCAACAACACCAGTGACAACAACTGAGAGCACAACTGAAGCAACAACACCAGTGACAACAACTGAGAGCACAACTGAAGCAACAACACCAGTCACAAACACTGAAAGCACAACTGGAACAACAACACCAGTCACAACAACTGAGAGCACAACTGAAGCAAAAACACCAGCCACAACAACTGAGAGCACAACTGAAGCAACAACACCGGTGACAGCAACTGAGAGCACAACTGAAGCATCAACACCAGTCACAACAACAGAGAGCACAAGCGAAGCAACAACACCAGCCACAACTGAGAGCACAACTGAAGCAACAACACCAGTGACACCAACTGAGAGCACAACTGAAGCAACAACACAAGCCACAACAACTGAAAGCAGAACTGAAGCAACAACCCCAGCCACAACAACTGAAAGCACAACTGAAGCAACAACACCAGTCACAACAACTGAAAGCACAACTGAATCAACAACACCAGCTACAACAACTGAGAGCACAACTGAAGCAACAACACCAGTCACAACAACTAAGAGCACAACTGAAGCAACAACACCAGTGACAACAACTGAAAGCACAACTGAAGCAACAACCCCAGCCACAACAACTGAGAGCACAACTGAAGCAACAACACCAGTCACAACAACTGAGAGCACAACTGAAGCGACAACACCAGCCACAACTGAGAGCACAACTGAAGCAACAACACCAGTCACAACAACTGAGAGCACAACTGAAGCAACTACACCAGTCACAACAATTGAGAGCACAACTGAAGCAACTACACCAGTCACAACAACTGAGAGCACAACTGAAGCAACAACACCAGTCACAACAACTGAAAGCACAACTGAAGCAACAACACCAGTCACAACAATTGAGAGCACAACTGAAGCAACAACACCAGTCACAACAACTGAGAGCACAACTGAAGCAACAACACCAGTCACAACAATTGAGAGTACAACTGAAGCAACTACACCAGCCACAACAACTGAGAGCACAACTGAAGCAACAACACCAGTCACAACAATTGAGAGCACAACTGAAGCAACAACACCAGTCACAACAACTGAGAGCACAACTGAAGCAACAACACCAGTCACAACAATTGAGAGCACAACTGAAGTAACTACACCAGCCACAACAACTGAGAGCACAACTGAAGCAACAACACCGGTCACAACAACGGAAAGCACAATTGCTATTACAACTGAAGTAACAACACCAGCAACAACAACTGAGAGCACAACTGAAGCAACAACACCAGTCACAACAACTGAGAGCACAACTGAAGCAACAACACCAGTCACAACAACTGAAGCAACAACACCAGTCACAACAACTGAAAGCACAACTGAAGCAACAACACCAGCCACAACAACTGAGAGCACAACTGCAGCAACAACACCAGCCACAACAACTGAAAGCACAACTGAAGCAACAACACCAGTCACAACAACTGAAAGCACAACAGAAACAACAACACCAGTCACCACAACTGAGAGCACAACTGAAGCAACAACACCAGTCAAAACGACTGAGAGCACAACTGAAGCAACAACACCAGTCACAACAACTGAGAGCACAACTGAAGCAACAACACCAGTCACAACAACGGAAAGCACAACTGCTATTACAATTGAAGTAACAACACCAGCCACAACAACTGAGGGCACAACTGAAGGAACAACACCAGCCACAACAACTGAAAGCACAACCGAAGCAACAACACCAGTCACAACAACGGAAAGCACAACTGCTATTACAATTGAAGCAACAACACCAGCCACAATAACTGAGAGCACAACTGAAGGAACAACACCAACCACAACAACTGAGAGCACAACCGAAGCAAAAACATCAGTCACAACAACTGAAAGCACAACTGAAACAACAACACCAGTCACAACAACTGAGAGCACAACTGAAGCAACAACACCAGTCAAAACAACTGAAAGCCCAACTGAAGCAACAACACCAGTCACAACAACTGAAAGCACAACTGAATCGACAACACCAGTCACAACAAAGGAGAGCACAACCGAAGCAACAACACCAGTCACAACAACTGAGAGCACAACTGAAGTAACAACACCAGTCAAAACAACGGAAAGCACAACTGCTATTACAACTGAAGTAACAACACCAGTCACAACAAATGAGAGCACAACTGAAGCAACAACACCAGTTACAACAACCGAGAGAACAACTGAAGCAACAACACCAGTCACAACAACTGAAAGCACAACTGAAGCAACAACACCAGTCACAACAACTGAGAGCACAACTGAAGCAACAACCCCAGTCACAACAACGGAAAGCACAACTGCTATTACAACTGAAGCAACAACACCAGCCACAAAAACTGAGAGCACAACGGAAGCAACAACACCAGCCACAACAACTGAAAGCACAACTGCTAGTACAACTGAAGCAACAACACCAGCCACAACAACTGAAAGCACAACTGAAGAAACAACACCAGTTACAACAACTGAAGCAACAACACCAGCCACAGCAACTGAGAGCACAACTGAAGCAACAACACCAGTCACAACAACTGAAAGCACAACTGCTAGTACAACTGAAGCAACAACACCAGCCACAACAACTGAGAGCACAACAACACCAGTCACAACAACTGAGAGCACAACTGAAGCAACAACACCAGACACAACAATGGAGAGCACAACCGAAGCAACAACACCAGTCACAACAAGTGAGAGCACAACTGAAGCAACAACACCAGCCACAACAATTGAGAGCACAACTGAAGCAACAACAACAGCCACAACAACTGAAGCATCAACACCAGTCACAACAACTGAGAGCACAACTGAAGCAACTACACCAGTCACAACAACTGAGAGCACAACTGAAGCAACTACACCAGTCACAACACCTGAGAGCACAACTGCTAGTACAACTGAAGCAACAACACCAGCCACAACTGAGAGCACAACTGAAGCAACTACACCAGTCACAACAACTGAGAGCACAACTGAAGCAACAACACCAGTCACAACACCTGAGAGCACAACTGCTAGTACAACTGAAGCAACAACACCAGCCACAACTGAGAGAACAACTGAAGCAACTACACCAGTCACAACAAGTGAGAGCACAACTGCTAGTACAACTGAAGCAACAACACCAGTGACAACAACTGAGAGCACAACTGAAGCAACCACACCAGCCACAACAACTGAGGCAAAAACACCAGCCACAACAACTGAGAGCACAACTGAAGCAACAACACCAGTCACAACAACTGAGAGCACAACTGAAGCAACTACACCAGCCACAACAATGGAAAGCACAACTGCTATTACAACTGAAGTAACAACACCAGCCACAACAACTGAGAGCACAACTGAAGCAACAACACCAGCCACAACAATTGAGAGCACAACTGAAGTAACAACACCGGCCACAACAAGTGAAAGCACAACTGCTAGTACAACTGAAGCAACAACACCAGCCACAACAACTGAAAGCACAACTGCTATAACAACTGAAGCAACAACACCAGCCACAACAACTGAAAGCACAACTGCTAGTACAACTGAAGCAACAACACCAGCCACAACAACTGAGAGCACAACTGAAGCAACAACACCAATCACAAAACCTGAAAGCACAACCGAATCAACAACACCAGTCACAACAACTGAGAGCACAACTGAAGCAACAACACCAGTCACAACAACGGAAAGCACAACTGCTATAACAACTGAAGTAACAACACCAGCCACAACAACTGAGAGCACAACTGAAGCAACAACACCAGTCACAACAACTGAAAGCACAACTGCTAGTACAACTGAAGCAACAACACCAGCCACAACAACTGAGAGCACAACTGAAGCAACAACACCAGCCACAACAACTGAAAGCACAACTGCTAGTACAACTGAAGCAACTACACGAGTCACAACAACTGAGAGCACAACTGAAGCAACAACAGCAGTCACAACAACTGAAAGCACAACTGCTAGTACAACTGAAGCAACAACACCAGCCACAACAACTGAAAGCACAACTGCTAGTACAACTGAAGCAACAACACCAGTGACAACAACTGAGAGCACAACTGAAGCAACAACACCAGTCACACAAAATGAGAGCACAACTGAAGCAACAACACCAGTCACAACAACTGAAAGCACAACTGAAGCAACAACACCAGTCACAACAACTGAAAGCACAACTGAAGCAACAACACCAGTCACAACAACTGAAAGCACAACTGAAGCAACAACACCAGCCACAACAACTGAAAGCACAACTGCTAGTACAACTGAAGCAACTACACCAGCCACAACAACTGAGAGCACAAATGAAGCAACAACACCAGCCACAACAACTGAGAGCACAACTGAAGCAACAACACCAGTCAAAACAACTGAGAGCACAACTGAAGCAACAAAACCAGTCACAACAACTGAAAGCACAACTGAAACAACAATACCAGCCACAACAACTGAAAGCACAACTGCTAGTACAACTGAAGCAACAACAGAAGTAACAACAACTGAGAGCACAACTGAAGCAACAACACCAGCCACAACAACTGAGAGCACAACTGAAGCAACAACACCAGCAACAACAACTGAAAGCACAACTGCTAGTACAACTGAAGCAACAACACCAGCCACAACAACTGAAAGCACCACTGATAATACAACTGAAGCACCAACAACAGTGACAACAACTGAGAGCACAACTGAAGCAACAACACCAGCCACAACAACTGAGAGCACAACTGAAGCAACAACACCAGCCACAACAACTGAAAGCACAACTGCTAGTACAACTGAAGCAACTACACCAGCCACAACAACTGAGATCACAACTGAAGCAACAACATCAGCCACAACAACTGAAAGCACAACTGCTAGTACAACTGAAGCAACAACACCAGTCACAACAACTGAGAGCACAACTGAAGCAACAACACCATCCACAACAACTGAGAGCACAACTAAAGCAACAACACCAATCACAACAACTGAAAGCACAACTGAAGCAACAACAGCAGCCACAACAACTGAGAGCACAACTGAAGCAACAACACCAATCACAACAACTGAAAGCACAACTGAAGCAACAACAGCAGCCACAACAACTGAGAGCACAACTGAAGCAACAACACCAGCCACAACAACTGAGAGCACAACTGAAGCAACAACTGAAGCAACTACACCAGTCACAACAACCGAGAGCACAACTGAAGCAACTACACCAGTCACAACAACTGAGAGCACAACTGAAGCAACAACAACAGTAACAACAACTGAGAGCACAACTGAAGCAACAACACCAGTCACAACAACTGAAAGCACAACTGAAGCAACAACAGCAGCCACAACAACTGAGAGCACAACTGAAGCAACAACACCAATCACAACAACTGAAAGCACAACTGAAGCAACAACACCAGCCACAACAACTGAGAGCACAACTGAAGCAACAACACCAGCCACAACAACTGAGAGCACAACTGAAGCAACTACACCAGTCACAACAACCGAGAGCACAACTGAAGCAACAACACCACTCACAACAACTGAGATCACAACTGAAACAACAACACCAGTCACAACAACTGGGAGCTCAACTGAAGCAACAACACCAGTCACAACAACTGAGAGCACAACTGAAGCAACAACACCAGTCACCACAACTGAGAGCACAACTGAAGCAACAACACCAGTCACAACAACTGAAAGCACAACTGAAGCAACAACACCAATCACAACAATTGAGAGCACAACTGAAGCAACAACACCAGCCACAACAACTGAAAGGACAACTGAAACAACAACACCAGTCACAACAACTGAGAGCACAACTGAAGCAACAACACCAGTAACAACAACTGAGAGCACAACTAAAGCAACAACACCAGTCACAACAACTGAGAGCACAACTGAAACAACAACACCAGTCACAACAACTGAGAGCACAACTGAAACAACAACACCAGTCACAACAACTGAGAGCACAACTGAAGCAACAACACCATCCACAACAACTGAGAGCACAACTGAAGCAACAACACCAGCCACAACAACTGAGAGCACAACTGAAGCAACAACACCAATCACAACAACTGAAAGCACAACTGAAGCAACAACACCAGTCACAACAACTGAGAGCACAACTGAAGCAACAACACCAGTCACAACAACTGAGAGCACAACTGAAGCAACAACACCAGTCACAACAACTGAAAGCACAACTGAAGCAACAACACCAATCACAACAATTGAGAGCACAACTGAAGCAACAACACCAGCCACAACAACTGAAAGGACAACTGAAACAACAACACCAGTCACAACAATTGAGAGCACAACTGAAAGAACAACACCAGTCACAACAACTGAGACCACAACTGAAGCAACAACACCAATCACAACAACTGACAGCACAACTGAAGCAACAACACCAGTCACAACAACTGAGAGCACAACTGAAACAACAACAGCAGTCACAACAACTGAGAGCACAACTGAAACAACAACACCAGTCACAACAACTGAGAGCACAACTGAAGCAACAACACCAGTCACAACAACTGAGAGCACAACTGAAACAACAACAGCAGTCACAACAACTGAGAGCACAACTGAAACAACAACACCAGTCACTACAACTGAGAGCACAACTGAAGCAACAACACCATCCACAACAAGTGAGAGCACAACTGAAGCAACAACACCAGCCACAACAACTGAGAGCACAACTGAAGCAACAACACCAATCACAACAACTGAAAGCACAACTGAAGCAACAACACCAGTCACAACAACTGAGAGCACAACTGAAGCAACAACACCAGTGACAACAACTGAAAGCACAACTGAAGCAACAACACCAGTCACAACAACTGAAAGCACAACTGAAGCAACAACACCAATCACAACAATTGAGAGCACAACTGAAGCAACAACACCAGCCACAACAACTGAGAGCACAACTGAAACAACAACACCAGTCACAACAATTGAGAGCACAACTGAAAGAACAACACCAGTCACAACAACTGAGAGCACAACTGAAGCAACAACACCAATCACAACAACTGAAAGCACAACTGAAGCAACAACACCAGTCACAACAACTGAGAGCACAACTGAAACAACAACAGCAGTCACAACAACTGAGAGCACAACTGAAACAACAACACCAGTCACAACAACTGAGAGCACAACTGAAGCAACAACACCAGTCACAACAACTGAGAGCACAACTGAAACAACAACAGCAGTCACAACAACTGAGAGCACAACTGAAACAACAACACCAGTCATTACAACTGAGAGCAAAACTGAAGCAACAACACCATCCACAACAACTGAGAGCACAAGTGAAGCAACAACACCAGCCACAACAACTGAGAGCACAACTGAAGCAACAACACCAATCACAACAACTGAAAGCACAACTGAAGCAACAACACCAGTCACAACAACTGAGAGCACAACTGAAGCAACAACACCAGTCACAACAACTGAGAGCACAACTGAAGCAACAACACCAGTCACAACAACTGAAAGCACAACTGAAGCAACAACAACAATCACAACAATTGAGAGCACAACTGAAGCAACAACACCAGCTACAACAACTGAAAGCACAACTGAAACAACAACACCAGTCACAACAATTGAGAGCACAACTGAAACAACAACACCAGTCACAACAACTGAGAGCACATCTGAAGCAACAACACCAGCCACAACAACTGAAAGCACAACTGCTAGTACAACTGAAGCAACAACACCAGCCATAACAACTGAAAGTACAACTGCTAGTACAACTGAAGCACCAACGCCAGTGACAACAACTGAATTCACAACTGAAGCAACAACACCACTCACAACAACTGAGATCACAACTGAAACAACAACACCAGTCACAACAACTGGGAGCTCAACTGAAGCAACAACACAAGCCACAACAACTGAGAGCACAACTGAAGCAACAACACCAGTCACCACAACTGAGAGCACAACTGAAGCAACAACACCAGTCACAACAACTGAAAGCACAACTGAAGCAACAACACCAATCACAACAATTGAGAGCACAACTGAAGCAACAACACCAGCCACAACAACTGAAAGGACAACTGAAACAACAACACCAGTCACAACAACTGAGAGAACAACTGAAGCAACAACACCAGTCACAACAACTGAGAGCACAACTGAAGCAATAACACCAGTCACAACAACTGAAAGCACAACTGAAGCAACAACACCAGTCACAACAACTGAGAGCACATCTGAAACAACAACAGCAGTGACAACAACTGAGAGCACAACTGAAACAACAACACCAGTCACAACAACTGAGAGCACAACTGAAGCAACAACACCATCCACAACAACTGAGAGCACAACTGAAGCAACAACACCAATCACAACAACTGAAAGCACAACTGAAGCAACAACACCAGTCACAACAACTGAGAGCACAACTGAAGCAACAACACCAGTCACAACAACTGAGAGCACAACTGAAGCAACAACACCAGTCACAACAACTGAAAGCACAACTGAAGCAACAACACCAATCACAACAATTGAGAGCACAACTGAAGCAACAACACCAGCCACAACAACTGAAAGCACAACTGAAACAACAACACCAGTCACAACAATTGAGAGCACAACTGAAACAACAACACCAGTCACAACAACTGAGAGCACACCTGAAACAACAACACCAGTCACAACAACTGAGAGCACATCTGAAGCAACAACACCAGCCACAACAACTGAAAGCACAACTGCTAGTACAACTGAAGCACAAACGCCAGTGACAACAACAGAGAGCACAACTGAAGCAACAACACCAGTCACAACAACTGAGAGCACAACTGAAGCAACAACACCAGTCACAACAACTGAGAGCACAACTGAAGCAACAACACCAGTCACAACAACAGAGAGCACAACTGAAGCAACAACACCAGTCACAACAAATGAGAGCACAACTGAAGCAACAACACCAGTCACAACAACTGAAATCACAACTGAAGCACCAACGCCAGTGACAACAACAGAGAGCACAACTGAAGCAACAACACCAGTCACAACAACTGAGAGCACAACTAAAGCAACAACACCAATCACAACAATTGAGAGCACAACTGAAGCAACAACACCAGCCACAACAACTGAAAGCACAACTGAAACAACAACACCAGTCACAACAATTGAGAGCACAACTGAAACAACAACACCAGTCACAACAACTGAGAGCACACCTGAAACAACAACACCAGTCACAACAACTGAGAGCACATCTGAAGCAACAACACCAGCCACAACAACTGAAAGCACAACTGCTAGTACAACTGAAGCAACACCACCAGCCATAAAAACTGAAAGCACAACTGTTAGTACAACTGAAGCACCAACGCCAGTGACAACAACTGAAATCACAACTGAAGCAACAACACCACTCACAACAACTGAGAGCACAAATGAAACAACAACACCATTCACAACAACTGGGAGCACAACTGAAGCAACAACACCAGCCAAAACAACTGAGAGCACAACTGAAGCAACAACACCAGCCACAACAACTGAGAGCACAACTGAAGCAACAACACCAATCACAACAACTAAAGCAACAACTGAAGCAACAACACCAGTCACAACAACTGAGAGCACAACTGAAGCAACAACACCAGCCACAACAACTGAAAGCACAACTGCTAGTACAACTGAAGCAACTACACCAGTCACAACAACTGAGAGCACAACTGAAGCAACAACAGCAGTCACAACAACTGAGAGCACAACTGAAGCAACAACAGCAGTCACAACAACTGAAAGCACATCTGAAGCAACAACACCATTCACAACAATTGAGAGCACAACTGAAACAACAACACCAGTCACAACAACTGAGAGCACAACTGAAGCAACAACACCAGTCACAACAACTGAAAGTACAACTGAAGCAACAACACCATCCACAACAACTGAGAGCACAACTGAAGCAACAACACCAGCCACAACAACTGAGAGCACAACTGAAGCAACAACACCAATCACAACAACTGATAGCACAACTGAAGCAAAAACACCAGTCACAACAACTGAGAGCACAACTGAAGCAACAACACCAGCCACAACAACTGAAAGCACAACTGAAACAACAACACCAGTCACAACAATTGAGAGCACAACTGAAACAACAACACCAGTCACAACAACTGAGAGCACAACTGAAGCAACAACACCAGTCACAACAACTGAGAGCACATCTGAAGCAACAACACCAGCCACAACAATTGAAAGCACAACTGCTAGTACAACTGAAGCAACAACACCAGCCATAACAATTGAAAGCACAACTGCTAGTACAACTGAAGCACCAACGCCAGTGACAACAACAGAGAGCACAACTGAAGCAACAACACCAGTCACAACAACTGAGAGCACAACTGAAGCAACAACACCAGTCACAACAACTGAGAGCACAACTGAAGCAACAACACCAGTCACAACAACTGAGAGCACAACTGAAGCAACAACACCAGTCACAATAAATGAGAGCACAACTGAAGCAACAACACCAGTCACAACAACTGAAATCACAACTGAAGCAACAACACCAGTCACAACAACTGAAATCACAACTGAAGCAACAACACCAGCCACAACAACTGAAATCACAACTGAAGCAACAACACCAGCCACAACAACTCAGAGCACAACTGAAGCAACAACACCAGTCACAACAACTGAAAGCACAACTGAAACAACAACACCAGTAACAACAACTGAAATCACAACACCAGTCACAACAACTGAAGCAACAACACCAGACACAACCACTGAAATCACTACTGACGCAACAACACCAGTCACAACAACTGAGAGCACAACTGAAGCAACAACACCAGCCACAACAACGGAAAGCACAACTGAATTAAAAACACCAGCCAGAACAACTGCTAGTACAAATGAAGCAACAACACCAGCCACATCAACTGAGAGCACAACTGAAGCAACAACACCAGTCACAACAACTGAGAGCACAACTGAAGCAACAACACCAGTCACAACAACTGAGAGCACAACTGAACCAACAACACCAGTCACAACAACTGAGAGTACAACTGAAGCAACAACACCAGTCACAGCAACTGAAAGCACAACTGAAGCAACAACACCAATCACAACAACTGAGAGCACAACTGAAGCAACAACACCAGTCACAACAACGGAAAGCACAACTGCTAGTACAACTGAAGCAACAACACCAGTCACAACAACGGAAAGCACAACTGCTATTACAACTGAAGTAACAACACCAGCCACAACAACTGAGAGCACAACTGAAGCAACAACAGCAGTCACAACAACGGAAAGCACAACTGCTAGTACAACTGAAGCAACAACACCAGTCACAACAACGGAAAGCACAACTGCTATTACAACTGAAGCAACAACACCAGTCACAACAACTGAGAGTACAACTGAAGCAACAACAGCAGTCACAACAACTGAAAGCACAACTGAAGCATCAACACCAATCACAACAACTGAGAGCACAACTGAAGCAACAACACCAGTCACAACAACGGAAAGCACAACTGCTAGTACAACTGAAGCAACAACACCAGCTACAACAACTGAGAGCACAACTGAAGCAACAACACCAGCCACAACAACTGAAAGCACAACTGCTAGTACAACTGAAGCCACAACACCAGTCACAACAACTGAGAGCACAACTGAAGCAACAACACCAGCCACAACAACTGAAAGCACAACTGCTAGTACAACTGAAGCAACTACACCAGCTACAACAACTGAGAGCACAACTGAAGCAACAACACCAGTCACAACAACTGAAAGCACAACTGAAGCAACAACACCAGCCACAACAACTGAAGGCACAACTGCTAGTACAACTGAAGCAACAACACCAGCCACAACAACTGACAGCACAACTGCTAGTTCAACTGAAGCAACAACACCAGACAAAACAACTGAGAGCACACCTGAAGCAACAACACCAGTCACAAAAACTGAGAGCACAACTGAAGCAACAACCCCAGCCACAACCACTGAGAGCACAACTTCTAGTACAACTGAAGCAACAACACCAACCATAACAACTGAGAGCACAACTGCTAGTACAACTCAAGCAACTACACCAGCCACAACAACTGAAAGCACAACTGAGAGTACAACTGAAGCAACTACACTAGCCACAACAACTGAAAGCACAACTGCTAGTACAACTGAAGCAACAACACCAGCCACAACAACTGAGAGTACAACTGAAGCAACTACACCAGCCCCAATAACTGAAAGCACAACTGCTAGTACAACTGAAGAAACAAAACCATCCACAACAACTGAGATCACAACTGAAGCAACAACACCAGCCACAACAACTGAAGGCACAACTGCTAGAACAACTGAAGCAACAACACCAGCCACAACAACTGAGAGCACAACTGCTATTACAACTGAAGCAACTACACCAGCCCCAATAACTGAAAGCACAACTGCTAGTACAACTGAAGCAACAACACCAGCTACAACAACTGAAAGCACAACTGCTAGTACAACTGAAGCAACAACACCAGCCACAACAACTGAGAGCACAACTGCTAGTACAACTGAAGCAACTACACCAGCCACAACTGAAAGCACAACTGCAAGTACAACGGAAGCAACAACACCAGTCACAACAACTGAGAGCACAACTGCTAGTACAACTGAAGCAACAACACCAGACACAACAACTGAGAGCATAACTGCTAGTACAACTGAAGCAACTACACCAGCCACAACAACTGAAAGCACAACTGCTAGTACAACTGAAGCAACAACACCAGCCACAACAACTGAGAGCACAACTGAAGCAACAACACCAGTCACAACAACTGAGAGCACAATTGCTAGTACAACTGAAGCAACTACACCATCCACAACAACTGAAAGCACAACTGCTAGAACAACTGAAGCAACAACACTAGCCACAACAACTGAAAGCACAACTGCTAGTACAACTGAAGCAACAACACCAGCCACAACAACTGAGAGCACAACTGCAAGCACAACTGAAGCAACTACAACAGCCACAACAACTGAAAGCACAACTGCCAGTACAACTGAAGCAACAACACCAGCCACAACAACTGAAAGCACAACTGCTAGTACAACTGAAGCAACATCACCAGCCACAACAACTGAAAGCACAACTGCTAGTACAACTGAAGCAACTACACCATCCACAACAACTGAAAGCACAACTGCTAGTACAACTGAAGCAACAACACCGGCCACAACAACTGAAAGCACAACTGCTAGTACAACTGAAGCAACAACACCAGCCACAACAACTGAGAGCACAACTGCAAGCACAACTGAATCAACTACAACACCCACAACAACTGAAAGCACATCTGCCAGTACAACTGAAGCAACAACAACTGAAAGCACAACTGCCAGTACAACTGATGCAACAACACCAGCCACAACAACTGAGAGCACAACTGCAAGTACAACTGAAGCAACAACACCAGCCACAACAACTGAGAGCACAACTGCAAGTACAACTGATGCAACAACACCAGCCACAACAACTGCAAGCACAACTGAATCAACTACAACACCCACAACAACTGAAAGCACAACTGCCAGTACAACTGAAGCAACAACAACTGAAAGCACAACTGCCGGTACAACTGAAGCAACAACACCAGCCACAACAACTGAGAGCACAACTGCCAGTACAACTGTTGCAACAACACCAGCCACAACAACTGAGAGCACAACTGCAAGTACAACTGATGCAACAACACCAGCCCCAACAACTGAGAGCACAACTGCAAGTACAACTGAAGCAACAACACCAGCCCCAACAACTGAGAGCACAACTGCAAGTACAACTGAAGCAACAACACCAGCCCCAACAACTGAGAACACAACTGCAAGTACAACTGAAGCAACAACACCAGCCCCAACAACTGAGAGCACAACTGTTATTACAACTGAAACAATGACACCAGGACCAATAATAACAGAAACATCCTCAGCCACAACAAATGCGAGTACAACTGTTAGCACAACTGAAACAACTACACCAGCCACAACAACTGCAAGCACAACTGAAAAAACTACACCAGCCACAACAACTGCAAGCACAACTGAAACAACTACACCAGCCACAACAACTGCGAGTACAACTGTTAGCACAATTGAAACAACTCCACCAGCCACAACAACTGCAACCACAACTGAAACAACTACACCAGCCAAAACAACTGCGAGTACAACTGTTAGCACAACTGAAACAACTACAGCAGCCACAACATCTGTAAGCACAACTGAAACAACTACACCAGCCACAACAACTGCGAGTACAACTGTTAGCACAATTGAAACAACTACACCAGCCACAATAACTGCAACCACAACTGAAACAACTACACCAGCCACAACAACTGCGAGTACAACTGAAACAACTACACCAGCCACAACAACTGTGAGTACAACTGCAAGCACAATTGAAACAACTACACCAGCCACAACAACTGCAACCACAACTGAAACAACTACACCAGCCACAACAACTGCAAGCACAACTGAAACAACTACACCAGCCACAACAACTGCAAGCACAACTGAAACAACTACACCAGCCACAACAACTGCGAGTACAACTGAAACAACTACACCAGCCACAACAACTGCAAGCACAACTGAAACAACTACACCAGCCACAACAACTGCGAGTACAACTGAAACTACACCAGCCACAACAACTGCAAGCACAACTGAAACAACTACACCAGCCACAACAACTGCAAGTACAACTCTTAGCACAACTGAAACAACTACACCAGCCACAACAACTGCGAGTACAACTGTTATCACAACTGAAACAACTACAGCAGCCACAACAACTTCAAGCACAATTGAAACAACTACACCAGCCACAACAACTGCAAGCACAATTGAAACAACTACACCAGCCACAACAACTGCAAGCACAACTAAAACAACTACACCAGCCACAACATCTTCAAGCACAATTGAAACAACTACACCAGCCACAACAACTGCAAGCACAACTGAAACAACTACACCAGCCACAACAACTGCGAGTACAACTGTTAGCACAACTGAAACAACTACACCAGCCACAACAACTGCGAGTACAACTGTTAGCACAACTGAAACAACTACACCAGCCACAACAACTGCAAGCACAATTGAAACAACAACACCAGCCACAACAACTTCAAGCACAACTGAAACAACAACACCAACCACAACAACTTCAAGCACAATTGTTAGTACAACTGAAAAAACATTTCAGAATTTAACTTCAGCCACTTCTTCAATTGCCTTGGAGAATATAACTTTTACTGCAGCTGAAATGTCTTCAAGACCAACAACAGCCTTCTCATCACTCATAACAAATATCACAAGTTCATCAATTAACACAAGTCCAAAATCTACAACTTCTGTTTTTACTTCATTGACTCCCTCTTACACTACCTCCAGCGATACAACTGGTAGTACAACTAGAACATCAACAAAATTATTTGCCTCAACCACTAATACAACCACTGCCTCAACCACTAAGAGCACTGTCTCAACCACTAATGCAACAACAGCAACAACAAGACCTTTGACAACTTCCACATCTATAGTGACTACAACTACAATATTTGTACCCGAGTATCGAACAGATCTGGTTTTCCGCTCTTTTGAAACATTTATTGCTGAACTCAGCGATTCAAACTCTCAGGCCTTCAAGGCAAGGGTTCAGCTTGTCATTACACAGGTGGGTTAAAATTCACTCGCTATTTTACACCAAATACATGAGTTTATTAGAATATTCTTATTTTTTAAATTGATTAGTTTGTCATAAATAAATGACACATTATTGTAATTTCATAAACAACAACAAAATAAAATGGTAATTCTGATTATGGATGTGACTGCCTGTATTTTACAGCTTGAACCAATCTACAGAGCCAAATATCGTTCCTTTATCAGAGTGATTGTCATAAGTTTCAGGTAAAAATTGTATTGCATCTTTCCTTAATTCACGTGTTCTGTGTGTGATAGAAAAAACATTAACATGATAATGCAGTATACAGTACTTATTATATAATGGAAATATATTCATATTAAGGAATCCTGCAGTGTATGACATTCTTCTATACTTTATTTTCCAGGCCAGGGTCAATCATCACAACAACGCAACTAGTTTTCAACTCCACAGTAACTGTCCCATCGGTTGGAGATGTTTCAGACACTCTTCTGTCAGCAGTGGAAACAGGAGGTGTTAATCTACTGAACATAATTCCTCAATCAATTTCAGTCAATGGTTCAGGTACGTTTGATTGCATTTCAAAATATATCTTGCAAATTTTGAATGTCTCAGAAAAGTTGATCACTTTTGCTGCATACACTCTAAAAAATGCTGTGTTGTTTTAACCCAATGTTGGGTCAAATATGGACTAACCCAGCGATTGGGTTGACTTAAGCAAATATTTAACCCAACCGCAGGATTAAAACAACCCAATTGCTGGGTTAGTCCATATTTGACCCAACATTGGTTTAAAACAACCCAGCATTTATTAGAGTGTTAGAGTGTAAGAATATGATACACAAAACATACAGTGCAGCTGGACTGGAATGAAACAAAAAAGGCTTTAAGACCTTATATTCTGTTTATCTAATTTGCTCTTTTTTCTTACAGTTATTCCTACAACCGTTGCTGCTACACCTTCAACTACAACTTCAAGTGGATTAAGGATTGAATGCAGTCTGCTCCTAACAACATGGCTCATTATTATGGCAACATTATTAAGTCTTTTCCTATAGATTCCTCAACGAGGATGACATTTAAGCAAAGCATGTTCATGTTCTTTACTAGCTAATTCAATTATTTATATATGTGTACTATGCATTATTTATAGTTGTAGCACACTCTTAAAATATGACAATGGCTATATAAATAGAAATCTAAAATTTCATTGATTGTCGAGAGCATAATTTGTAAAGAGAAAAATTATTATGTATTTATCAGAGGTTGTTATCTTTTTCCTTACAGTATTTTCATATGTAATACTTTTGTTCAGCTCACAGCAGGTTAAAGACTCTTTATAATCCTCTTTTGTCTAGTGCATTGCCAACACTGCAAGATCATATTCTTTCTTTTAATAATCAAATAAACATATTTATTGAATTAATATAATCCAAAATTGTTCGACATGAACTGAGAAAGAGACAAAAATCAAAAGAGCTTAAGGATTCAAACACACTTATGCATGTATTTGTTTACAATAATACATCCACAATGAACTTTAAATATAGGCTTATTTAATATATATATATATGAAAAGTGTGTATATTTATATAAAATGTTCAATGTTTTAAGTTAATTTAAATAAAGTCTTGATGTAATTTTAACCTGTGTACAATTTATTTCGTTGCAAACATAATCTCTCAGGGGTCTTTATAGTTTGATTGAAAGGAATTAAAAACTACAAATTAAGGAATATGAGAAGACACTATGCATTAATGAGGCGTATCTTTTCATCATATCAACATGACAAGTAATAAAGACATTGTTTTACAAACCACCTATTAGAAATTTCATTTATTTATATTTTTATAGATTTATAGCCAGAATGGGAAAATGTCTGGGAAAAGCAATGAAAGTCCATCTGTCTTAAAAACCAATAGTTTTAGATGTAACAAAATTTGCAATCTTATAAGTAATTTGAAGATAAATTGACAATAAACAATGCTTCTCAACAGAAATTATAAGATTACCACCTATTTATATAAGATTACCACCTATTTTTATTTTAGTATTTTTTTTTTTTACTAATCTCTGTATTTCTCTGTTACTAATCTACATTATGTACACATTTACATTTTACAGTAACTTGCTCTTATTCAGAAGCAGACACAATCTGAGAGCAGCATTCTTATGCATTCTGAGATGACTAGATAACTTATGTTCTCTATGTCTCTTAGTTATTTATTTTAATTTATTACTTTGAATGTAGACAGAACACCCATCTTGCATACCAGGACTCTGTACGTCATGTTAGTGTGTATTTTGGTAAAGACTGAAATAAAAACTAGTCTATGTATAACATTAATTAGGATTACATTTATCTTTAAAGGGTCATGAAACCCCAAAACACCTTTTTTTTAGATGTAAACAGATATGTATAGGCTGCACATCATTGAAAACACTCATTAATGGTATTCATATGTGAAAATAATTATTTTTGCATTTTTCAGAGTGATTTCTGTCTTCCGGTTTGAAAAGCTTAGTCGGAGCAACTTCACAAATGCTGACGTCGGCGCGGCCTTTTCGGCCCAAGTATGGGCTGCTGGGGACATGCTGACGTCGACCGCTCTGAGCAATTCCCCATATATATTCATGACATAAAGCTCATTCAGTCCAATCCCTGCACTGTAGTATGCATACAAGATAATTTAGTTCTGCATGAGACAGTCACTTCTGTCAGGCTCGTCTTCCATCATTATTGTAGAGACATGGTGGGGAAGTTTTGGAAGCAGCGTGTGGAAAAGTCACGGAGGAAAGCTAGGCATTGTGCTGATACGAAATAACGTAAAGGGCGCCAAGCGAGCTGTAACCGGCGCCGTCTGTGGAAGCCTTTGCTACAAAGGCTCGGTAAAGTAAAATTAACTTGAGCAATCGCATGCCGAACCTGCAAGAGTTGACTATCTAATTTTTGTCAGGAGTGCAAAATAACCAATCTGTGGATAATGAACAAAAGCCACGTCCTCTCCGTTTTATTTGTGGTCACAGCCATGCACTAAACCGCATGTGTTCGGGCTCTTAGTGAAACAGTGTGCTGCATATTTGGACAAATATAGATTTAGCTGCCGAGTGACCACGCGGATCGTCACGGCAACCCAGCCACTCTGTGCTTCAGATGCGCGGTCGAGACTAGCCTCAAACCCCTTCGCTTTTACCCCGATCTAGAATTACACATCTCTATCACATCGCATGTTGGGTGGTTCATGTCAGCGGCGTAGCACCAAATTTTGGGCCCTGGGTACAAACCATCTTGCTGGGCCCCCGTACCATGTATGTGTATGTATAGAAAACTGACTTCTCTGGGGCTAAAATTCGGCTCTGGCATTGGGGTTGGGGCCTTAAATTGGCGTATATAAATGAAACTAGGACAAGGACAAATAATGATAGATATTATCGAATTTGCTGCAAATGCTGATAAACTTAATATTGCTTTTTTTTGTCACACAGAAATGCCCGTGGCAGTAAAGCACTGATGATTTTGAGCTAGGATGCAGTAAAGTAAATTTACTGCTTTTAAATGCTGTCATCATTTACTCACTCTAGTGTCATTTCAAACCTGTATGACTTCTGTGAAATACAAAATAAGATGTTTTGAAGAATGTTGGCAACCAAGCCATTTTGGTTAGGCTACCCTTTGAATATTGTGTGAACAAAAAAACAGACTCAAATTATTTTATTTTATGCTACACAGAAATAAATTCATTTAGGTTTGGAATGACATTAGGGTGAGTAAATGATCCCATTTTTGGGTTGAACAATCATATTTTTCAAGAGTTAACACATCATTTAAGTAAGACACTGATATCTATCTTTCATGAGGCTATTAAATAGAAAATATATTAAAAAATGTTAATAAAACTTTTAAAGAGGAAAAAAAAGCTTTGTCCTTAATTAATGGGATCTAGACTTAAAGCTGTTTCATAGACTATAGTTTAACTGTAGGCCAGTTTAATTTAAATGTAAGATCATGGTAGTCACAGGGTAAAAAACATAGACTGTAAAAACCTTGCTCCTCATTATATGGCTATATGGTTTCCAAAACTATATAAAACATATATAATAAACTATTATATTTGTAAGTAAAAAAAATGTAAACACCTGTAGAAAATATGAAAACAGCCTCTATAAAAGTGATTTATATTCTGCAATAGGGCTGGACAATAATTCAATATCAATATATATCGCGATATAATTTTTTCAATAACGGTGATATGATTTTTAAACACATTTCCGATATTTCGATATACATTACACAATATTAATTTATGTAACAAAGCAACATTTTTAATAAATGTTTCTTCCAAAACACCATATTTCTTCGCTGTTAGTAGCTGAAGAGTAAGTTGTGGTTGTGGTAAAGTGAAACGTTTGTGTGTATTGCCGTTTTCCACTTTACCTCGTCATGAATAGGCTACATGCTCGCGACTGTTTTCAGCTGATTCACCACAGAACCTGTAATGTTTCCATATCACACGATTGTATAAAACAAAATAAGTCAAAGTGCCGTTCATAGAGCAGTATTTAAACGCAGCGGCTGCGCTGTGCGGATATTCGCCTTTTGCAGTTCCATGTGCTCAAATAATAAATAAATGCACTTTTAAAAAAACCAAGCCTTTTTTAAAAAAAACAAACACTTTTTTTTTTTTAAACACTATACCGGCCCCAAATTGCTTCGGCCCACCGGGCAAATGCCCGGTATGCCAGATTGCCAGTCCAGCCCTGCCCCTAAATGCAAACCATTCCCTCTTTCTACACAATACCATCCCACCTTTTCCCAGTCGACCACTCCCCTTTTAACAAGCCTTTTCAAATCAAAGGTGTGAAAAAACACAGCTGCAGCAGGGGGGTTTCATGACCCTTTAAGGCTTTAGGTATTATTTCTTACATTTGAATCACAAAGCAATTCTTTCATGATCAGTCTTTTTTAAACAAGTGAGTCTTGGATCACTGCCGGAGGGATTCTATTCTGGCTACTTCCACCTTCACACCTTCGTTATTATCCTAGATGCTGACAGAGTTCTTTATGAAATGATTAACACAGATTAAAGTAATTAGGTAACAATAAGTGGTAAATAAAACGCCCACATTTTTTCATAAAGTCACCTTGAAAGGAATGTCACATGGTCACATTATTTGCTGTTGAATAACATTGTGTAACTTACCAGGTTCACACCAGATAATTCCTTTTATCTGTCTGTGAAGGCAGGTTTCTTATGAATGGGGCTTTAAAGTATATATATATATATATATATATATATATATATATATATATATATATATATATATATATATATATATATATATATATATATATATATATATATATATATAGTAAACGATGCTCTGATAATGATGATGAACTGACAAAAGTATTACTATATGATTAACCTAAGCAGGTTCCCATGTCCATAATACTTAAATACTAAAAAAATTGTTCACCAAGTGAAGTCAAGTGTAATTTTTGTACAGTGACGTCAAGTCTGCTCTCTGCTGGCCAAATACAATATTTAAAGTGGTTGAGCTTGTATTTGGCCAGCAGAGGGAAGACTACCCAAGAGTAGGTCATTGAGGTCAAAGAGTCAAATCCAGTCATCTTTGTTTATAGCACTTTATACAATACAGATTGTTTCAAAGCAGCTTTACAGCGGTAACAGAAAATATGAATTATGCATTCTGCTGATGTTCAGATGAAGTTTGTTGATTCAGATCTGTTGTAAAAATAAATAAATTATTAAATGAATACATTTTATCTATACATTTCTGCAAAATGTGGTCTTTATCCAGCTCAGTTCAGTTCTTGTACAACAGCGTCAGTACAGTCCGATCATTAATATTGTTGAATATTAAAAGCAACTGAGGCACACATGCACATCTCTATGAATTTCCTATTTCATGAACTGTTGGTGTCCCAAGACTTTCTAATTCCCATTATGTTCAATAAAGCATCCAATGCTTAAGTTTATCGAAAGACACGTTTTTAAGGATCTTGACTCAATTAAAAGTTCAATTAGATGAGAAAATACTTAACATACAATTACTGATATTAAACGGGAATAAATGGCATAAACACATAACACAGCAGATTACAGACTTTGACAAGCATCCCTGTTAAAATGTTTATACTTAGGTATAAATGAATAAACCACTAAGTTTATCTCACAAGTTATCGTGTAGATTTTTATGCTATAAAGATATGAATAATACCTCTAATCACCTGATTTTTTTAAAGGGAGGTGCATGTGCTATCATTTAATGTTTTTGTATTGTTCTGAATCACCAAGGTACCCCTATAATAAGTGTTTATATTCTGATTATTTTGGACCGAGCGTGTAGAACAGTACCTGTGTTACTCATCATACACATAAAAAGTGTGTGGGCTACTTCCACAAGAGGTTTAGTTTATTGTGTGTACCTCTAAAGAGGGATACCAGAGGATATTAGATATAAGAATAGAGGTTATCAAAGGCTTGGAGGGTGGGCTCTTCTGATTCAACCAGTATGTAACAGCCAAGAATGCCCTAGTAACTAGCCTACATTAGCCTGGATGCCAGCCGAACTCAGCCCCGCTCACAACATTTGAGCTCAGGCAGTTCGGTCTGGACTTGATCCATAAAGGAGTAATTATGCCCAAACAGAAACCGTTCGGACCAATGAAATCATCAGGGCGGCTTTAGACGATGACGGACAGATGAGAAACAGTAACGTAATCATCCACGTCATCAAAGGGGCTTGTGTTGAATTTGTTCAAATCCTAAACGGAGAACTTGTTTGTATCCGCATTCACCGTCACTATTTCATTCTGAACTGAAGATCATGTTGGTAAGTACTGCGTGTATTATTAAATTCTTTCTTTTACAACACTGTTTACAAGATCTTTTATTCGAGCATGTGCCGACAGGGTTGCCAAGTTTTTACATCAAAACCCAACAACTACTAGCCCAAAACAATAGCTTCTTAAGGGGGGTTCTCCAGAAAAAAAATGGTGTTTTGGGGGTAAAATGTGTTATTTGCCTGCTAAAATTCGCATTCCTGGGTCTATATATCACATAATTGAGGTCGCTCCATCCCGCAGACATGTAAAATAATCCGCAGACATGTAAAACAATCCGCAGAAAAAAAATGCAGACTTGGCAACACAGTGAAGTTGAACTCTGTTGACATTTGATGACTAACATAAATGGTAAATGGTAAATGGACTGCATTTATATAGTGCTTTTATCCAAAGCGCTTCACTTTTGCCTCACATTCACCCATTCATACACCGACGGCGATGTCAGCCATGTAAGGCGCCATCCAGCTCGTCAGGAGCAGCTGGGGTTAGGTGTCTTGCTCGTGGACACTTTGACACTTGGTCAGGTGGAACCGGGGATTGAACCACCAACCTTCTGGTTTGTAGACAACCTACATGAACCACTGAGCCACTGCCGCCCCATTGGCTATTGGCTAACGTTATTCGTCACTTCGTTGCTCTGATTGGTTGTAGGTCTATCCAATTGAGGTCTTTCCTTGTTCGGTTGAAACACGCCCCATAATCACATCCCAATGGAGCAGTTTCAGACTCATATTCTGACTAGCATTGAGTATGACCACATCAGACAAGCCTACATAGCAATCCACTAAAAACCACTGAGAAGCAACTGCATAGCAATGCTCTGACAACCCGTTTTTTATGATTCCATGTCCAACTGCATTGTGCAAGTTGCTCAACAGACGGCGCTTTTCTTCCCTGATTCTCTCTGGGTTTGTCATTTAAAATCTTATCAGCAGTTGTCTTTTTTTGTTGAGGAACGAAACAAGTTGAAGTCTTCCATCTGTCTTAAAAACCAATAGTTTTAGATGTAACAAAATGTGCAATCTTGTATGTAATTTGAAGATAAATTGACAATAAACAATGCTTCTCAACAGAGAATATAAGATTAGCACCTATTGTATATATATATATTTTTTTTTTACTAATCCCTGTTACATTATGTACACCTTTACAAGTTACATTAACCTGCTCTTATTCAGAAGCAGACACAATCTGTATGAGAGCAGCATTCTTGTGCATTCTGAGATGACTAGATAACTTATGTTCTCTATGTCTCTTAGTTATTTATTTTAATTTATTACTTTGAATGTAGACAGAACACCCATCTTGCATACCAGGACTCTGTACGTCATGTTAGTGTGTATTTTGGTAAAGACTGAAATAAAAACTAGTCTATATATAAAATTAATTAGGATTACATTTATCTTTAAGGCTTTAGGTATTATTTCTCACATTTGAATCACAAAGCATTTCTTTCATGATCAGTCTTTTTTAAACAAGCGAGTCTTGGATCACTGCCGGAGGGATTCTATTCTGGCTACTTCCACCTTCACACCTTCGTTATTATCCCAGATGCTGACAGAGTTCTTTATGAAACTCAATTCGTCACTTTGTTGCTCTGACTGGTTGTAGGTCTATCAAATTGAGGTCTTTCCTTGTTCGGTTGAAACACGCCCCATAATTACATCCCAATGGAGCAGTTTCAGACTCATATTCTGACTAGAATTGAGTATGACCACGTCAGGCAAGCCTACATAGCAATCCACTAAAAACCACTGAGAAGCAACTGCATAGCAATGCTCTGACAACCCGTTTTTTATGATTCCAAGTCCAACTGCATTGTGCAAGTTGTTCAACAGACGGCGCTTTTCTTCCCTGATTCTCTCTGGGTTTGTCATTTAAAAGCTTATCTGCAGTTGTCTTTTTTGGTTGGTTGTGAGGAACTAAACAATTTGAAGTTGATCAAGACACTGAAAATACAAGTATCATGATTATCAAGTTTGATATTCTTTATACTAATCTGAATATCCTGATGGGGAATACCGGTTTTGCTAGGAAAACCAATGGTGTTGAAATTTTTGCATCCAAGAATGGGACGAAAGTCAAAGCAGAATTTTAATCTGACATTCGTAATTGGGGGATTTAAATAACAGTTTACTTACTATAATAAATTGTCATGAATTACTGCAAGAAGTTCATTTGGACAATGGCAGCTATAAATGAAAAAAAAAAAAAAAACATTACAGCCTAACTATGCTAAGTGAACTTCTCACACCATGACAAAATTACAACATGGATTTTATAAAATTTCACTATATTCAGACTGGATCATCTTACATTCAGACTATCAGGACAATACAGTAGATGTCACCTTGTCATTTTAAATGCACATCTACAATCTCTAAATATGTCAAATATGGACAAACCCATCCCCGCCGGGTTTAAATATGTAGTAATAATAATAATAAAATAAAAATTTAAGCAAATGTTGGGTTAGTCCATATTTGACTCAAACATTGGTTGAAATAACCCAAAATTTTTGTTATCATTTTTATTACAGTGTCATGTGCGTAGATTTGATTATGACGACATTATATAACATAAATATTGACTTCAAACAAGTGTTTTTTTTAGTTCCAGGAAACCATGGGTGTTCACCTGTACCAACCACACCCAAGAATTCATGTGTTAGACTTGATTGTAATAAGAAGAATGACAACAACTTATCTTGACTTTATCGTAAAAGATGACACCTACGATAAAAATACCCACTAACAGCTATTTGTCTGGCTTCTTTAATTCAAGAAACGCTATTTCATGAAATACTCAGCAAACTATATGTCTAATTTGTTGGGTTTCTTATTATAACAATGCATTTCAAAGAAAATTCTTTCAACAAGAAAGTTGTCATCTCTTCGATAAAGTAGGACTATACAGCTCCTCACTCTTCAAGATCTGTACTTGGATCCAGAGTGTGCATAAGGGCTGGCAAAATCACTGGACCCCTATCATCCAGCACACTCCCTCTTCAAACTGGTGCCGTCTGTTCGACGCTACAGAGCCTTGAGCACCAGAACAACACGCACGCACGCACACACACACACACACACACACACACACACACACACACACACACACACACACACACACACACACACACACCAACAACCTGTATACCATACAAACTGTATTTTCTATCCCCTTAAACTGCCCCTGCCCCTAAACCTACCCATCACAGGAAACATTCTGCTTTTTTATTTTCTAAAAAAAATCCTGTAAGATTTATAAGCATTTTGAAAAGTGGGGAAATGGACAATGTCCTCATAAGTCACCCTCTCCTTGTAATACCTGTGTCACATCCATGTCATTATACACATTTGTGTCCTCATATGTCACGAAAACATGCCCATACACACACACTTTTGTACATTAATTTATTCACTTATTTATTTAACACACACTTATTTATAATTCTAGTTTACACCGAATAATCGTGTTCATGTTACATTGCTTACCTAAATAGTTTATTTTAATTTGTCTTTGCTATTTTGCACATTGTCTGTATATCTGTATATTATTATTATCTGTGTCTTGTCACTGTCATTCTGTTGCACTGTGGAGCTTCTGTCACTACAACACATTCCTAGTATGTGTAAACATAAATAAAGCTCATTCTGATTCTATTTAAGAAAACTGTATGCTCACTGGATTTTTCAGAAACGTTTAATAGCCCTAACAATTTTAAATGTCACCTAATAAAACCATATAGGCTGTAGTCATAATAGCAAACTAATTAGGTAAACATATACTGACTAAGAAACAGAACAAATCCAAATGATAGTGAGTTCATGTCTGAAGCTTCACCATTTTGATTCGTCTTTTTGACCCCCCCCCCCCCCATACCATATAAAATACATTGTGTGTCATTATCCTTTGATGTCAAATATTATTTTAAAGCACTTTAAATAATTACAGTTATTATAATTCTAAAATATATAAATGGACTGTATTTATATAGCGCTTTTATCCAAAGCGCTTTACCTTTTTTGCCTCACATTCACCCATTCATACACCGACGGCGATGTCAGCCATGTAAGGCACCATATCCAGCTCGTCGGGAGCAGCTGGGGTTAGGTGTCTTGCTCATGGACACTTCGACACTTGGTCAGGTGGAACCGGGGATTGAACCACCAACCTTCTGGTTTGTAGACAACCTACATGAACCACTGAGCCACTGCCACCCCTCAAATATATTTTTAGATTAATTTTTTTACATTGTTTCAAATAAAACAGGGACATTTAGAACGGGTACATTTTTTACCACAACATTTAGAATGTCTGCTTTTTACCCCATCAAATGGAAGGCAACCATCTAAAGAAAAGTGTTTGTGCTATACACTTGGTATGGGAAATATACCAGGTTTACAGGCTACAAAGAATAAAATAAATACGTGTCTCAGCACCACACTGTTGAGCATTGGGCCAGTCACGCCTCATCGAGAAATGACAGAAGGAAAGGGCTCTCAGAAACGTCAAGGAAGCCATTGAAACTATGTCTCAGAATGTAAGGAATGCTTAGATAAACCAGTTGTCTTTTGTTTGGGCCTCTTCTGACATCTCACATGTGTAGTAATCATGATTGGTTGACGTAGGATACTTTAAAAAGTATGTGCACTGATCAAATGTTTTCTTAAAATTAATTAATTTACATGAAAAAAAGTTAGTTGAGGAAAGAACAAAGTAAATGCTATATTAGTCAATTAAAACTTGTAGAAATTAAAGTGTAAATATAATCGTTATAAAATTAAGTAAAATTCAACTTTTCTGATACTTGTGTTCCCATAATGCACTAAGTGATGAATAATTAATAAGGTTGATTTTGGGGTGTTTTCCAGCTGTTTTAACATTGCTTTTGTTGTTAGGTTTATTAACTTTCCATTTTGTGACATCTGGAGCTCATATTCTACCTAAAATTGCACATTCATATATTGTATACCAAATATTGATGTCTATATGTTCAGGTGCCGTCAGATGTCTGTAGTTTCTACTAATATGTAGATATGGTGTGTCTACACAACATCGATTGTAATATATACTTAGATGTAGAAGTAAATCATACACTTTAAAGTGTGGTTTAATTCATTGTTTTATTGGTTTGTTGTGGCCTACTTATTTTCTTTGTTAATTATACTTAAAAGTAGAGTTCACTTAATTGCATATGTAAAACTTTTTGCAAAAAATAAAATACAAGTAAAGTTTTTTTGAAGCGATGTTTTTTTGTGTAAATTCATTATCAAGTTTGTTCCCCAACAAATATTCATGCATTATAATGGAAATGTCAGAGATTTATTCTTAAACCATTGCGTAGGCCTCTGCAAGTATTAAGAATTTGGGAGATTTTGGCCAAATTTTTAAATCTTCTTGATTGAAATAAAATGAAAACAGTGAACAGGGAAATCTATTTCTATAAATAAGCCTGGCTATGATTCATGATGACAAAGACCACACCTTTTAGACAGCTACAAATTTTTGCCAGTGGACATTCCAAATAGTGTATCTCTGCGTATCATTGAAGTAAAACACACAATTAGGACGTCATGCAGTGCTATATAAAAAGAAGCACCACAGGTTATTCAGGAGTGAAAAGCTTGAGTGCCAGTACTTAAGTAGGTTACTTACCAGTACTTAAAGCCACTTCGACAGCAGCGGATTACAAATCAACGAAAAATTATCTGTCCAAGAATTGGTAAGGATATTCCATTTCCCAAAATATACATTTGCGTTGATTATATTTATATTATAAAGGAGTTTTTAATGCTGGAAATAGTACAAACAGACATAATAAAAATGTAAGCATTACTATATTAATGACATATGGAATGTAATATTATCAAATAGTCTATGCAAAACGTATTTTGTTTGAAATTCTGTAAAGTAATCTTAATTTATCTTGATATTGATGGGAAATACCCATTATCAGGCATCTTTTTTTACTGAACCATTTGTTTAATATTAAGAAGTTATAATAAGAGAGTATTGTAGTTTGTTTAATTCTAATTAGTTGGCGTTAATAGAAGTTAAAAACTAATTATGATTACTAGATGTATGGTGTCCAAATTTCTCCAGTTGTTTAGAATAAGGACATGGAATAGGAAACTGCTAATTCAAGAGTGTAAACATTTGCATGGTATTTAACCGTGATTTCTGATGTTGGGTAGAGAGTGAAAAATGTGTCAAAACATGAAAATAATGCTTTGTTATAATGTATATAATGGCATGCCGTTCAGGAGATTATTGTATTTTTACTATGAAGTTTATAATAGAAATATATGGAATAAAAGTGTGAATATATGAAATGAAACTGAAAATATGGAACAAAAGTGCAAATTTTTGACAGTAATTCCTAAATAATGTATAGATAGTTATATGCTAGTTGAACTATAAAACATTGTTGCAACAGCTGGTCATACTCCAAACAACTCGGACAGTTTTTAGTCCACATCCCGTTTTGAGTATGTATATATTTAGAGTTTCATGGCCTTTCATATATTCAGCTTCATTCCATATATTCAAGATTCATATTCGAAAAAGGCCTACAATAACTTCCTGAATGGCATGCCATATGATTTTACATATAATTGTCCTGGTTAAAGAGAGACTGTGTTTTTACATTTATTACAAATTTATAACTAAAGGCAGTAACAATTTAATCAAAACATATTATTTGTTATTAACTAATGTTTTTAATACTTGTTTTCAGCAGAAATCCCCACAGTCATAATGTTTTCAGACCATTTCAAGTTTAATTTTGGAGTGACAAAGCGGTGATATCTAAGTAGAGTTGTTTATTTACTTTTTAATTAGTCTTCCCATTAACAACATTACTGTCTACATTCAGGCTATTTCAGAGTGCACACAAAAATAAGACACAGAAATTATCGCACAAACCAATCATAGCACAATGGAGAATTTTTCTCTATTTTTTTTTTTGAGGAGGCACTGCCTCCCTTGACTACACATACACATATTACACATATTTACATACACATGTGTATGTATAAGATATGGGTAGATTACTTATTAATTGTAATGCAATAACATTGTAGTCTGTTATTACATTACACATTTTAGGTAATACAATCTGACTACATTTTGAGTACTTTTACATTACATTTGACCTACTTCATTTATCTATTGAAGCTTGAAAAGCAATAGAATAAAAAATACAAAAAATAAAATAAAATAAAATAAAAATAAAAAATGATAAAGAATGCTGCTTTTTTTATTCTGTGGCTTCCACATTTATATCACATTGATTGGACTAGAACATTTTGTATCATATACTAAAATAAAAAATAGTTTGCAGCTCTGTCATGAACAATATGAAATGCATTAAACATTACACGATGTCAGGATTGTAAGGATCTGCTGTATGTATATATGACTGATTGTATGAATATACATAGGGTGTACAATGTACTATATATAGAGTGTATATAAAATATGTGCATTTTGCTTGCTTTTCAGACTCTTATTATTACCACTGAACTTTTCCAATAATGAAGAGAAACGTTTTTTTCATCATTTGCATTCTTATTGGTAGGTGAATCAAATCATGCATAAAGAAAAATAAATAACAATATTTCATCAATTAGCTTGTTTGTAAAATATGCATGTGCAAAATATAAAAAATAAACTAACAATAACTTTTTGTATTTTTTCTAGCAACAGACCAAACAGCAGCTCAAATCACAACAGGTTCAACATCATCTGTTAGTACAGCCGACACTTCTACAACACTCTCAGATACAACAACGTCATCAGCAGTTACAACTCTTGCTGAAACATCTACAAGTACTTTAGTTACAACAACGTCACTACAAACAACAGCTGCATCCTCCACAACACCTACACCAACAGCCGTGTCCTCAGCAACCACTACAGCTGCTGCAGGAACATCCACATCTACAGCAGCAGAAACCACAACAGCCCCACAAACTACTGTTACAACAGCTGCATCCTCCACAACACCTACAACAACAGCAGTGTCCTCAGCGACCACTACAGCTCCTGCTGGAACATCCACCACAACAGCAGCAGAAACCACAACAGCATCACAAACTACTGTTACAACAGCTGCATCTTCCACAACACCTACAACAACAGCCGTGTCCTCAGCAACCTCTATAACTCCTGCTGGGACATCCACATCTACAGCAGGAGAAACCACAACAGCATCACAAACTACTGTTACAACAGCTGCATCTTCCACAACACCTACAACAACAGCAGTGTCCTCAGCGACCACTACAGCTGCTGCTGGAACATCCACATCTACTGTAGCAGAAACCACAACAGCATCACAAACTACTGTTACAACAGCTGCATCCTCCACAACACCTACAACAACAGCAGTGTCCTCAGCGACCACTACAGCTCCTGCTGGAACATCCACATCTACTGTAGCAGAAACCACAACAGCACCACAAACTACTGTTACAACAGCTGCATCCTCCACAACACCTACAACAACAGCTGTGTCCTCAGCAAGCACTACAGCTGCTGCTGGAACATCTACATCTACTGTAGCAGAAACCACAACAGCACCACAAACTACTGTTACAACAGCTCCATCCTCCACAACACCTACAACAACAGCAGTGTCCTCAGCAAGCTCTACAGCTGCTGCTGCAACATCCACATCTACTGTAGCAGAAACCACAACAGCACCACAAACTACTGTTACAACAGCTGCAACCTCCACAACACCTACAACAGCCGTGTCCTCAGCAACCACTACAGCTGCTGCTGCAACATCCACATCTACTGTAGCAGAAACCACAACAGCACCACAAACTACTGTTTCAACAGTTGCATCCTCTACAACACCTACAACAACAGCAGTGTCATCAGCAACCTCTACAGCTGCTGCAGGAACATCCACATCTACAGCAGCAGAAACCACAACAGCATCACAAACTACTGTTACAACAGCTGCATCCTCTACAACACCTACAACAACAGCAGTGTCCTCAGCAACCTCTACAGCTGCTGCAGGAACATCCACATCTACAGCAGCAGAAACCACAACAGCACCACAAACTACTGTTACAACAGCTTCATCCTCCACAATACCTACAACAACAGTAGTGTCCTCAGCGACCACTACAACTCCTGCAGGAACATCCACATCTACTGTAGCAGAAACCACAACAGCATCACAAACTACTGTTACAACAGCTGCATCCTCCACAACACCAACAACAACAGCAGTGTCCTCAGCAACCACTACAGCTGCTGCTGCAACACCCACATCTACTGTAGCAGAAATCACAACAGCACCACAAACTACTGTTTCAACAGTTGCATCCTCTACAACACCTACAACAACAGCAGTGTCCTCAGCGACCACTACAGCTGCTGCAGGAACATCCACATCTACAGCAGCAGAAACCACAACAGCATCACAAACTACTGTTACAACAGCTGCATCCTCCACAACACCTACAACAACAGCAGTGTCCTCAGCAACCACTACAGCTGCTGCAGGAACATCCACATCTACAGCAGCAGAAACCACAACAGCACCACAAACTACTGTTTCAACAGTTGCATCCTCTACAACACCTACAACAACAGCAGTGTCCTCAGCGACCACTACAGCTGCTGCTGGAACATCCACATCTACTGTAGCAGAAACCACAACAGCATCACAAACTACTCTTACAACAGCTGCATCCTCCACAACACCTACAACAACAGCAGTGTCCTCAGCAACCACTACAGCTGCTTCTGCAACATCCACATCTACTGTAGCAGAAACCACAACAGCATCACAAACTACTCTTACAACAGCTGCATCCTCCACAACACCTACAACAACAGCAGTGTCCTCAGCAACCACTACAGCTGCTGCTGCAACATCCACATCTACTGTAGCAGAAACCACAACAGCATCACAAACCACTGTTACAACAGCTGCATCCTCCACAACACCTACAACAACAGCAGTGTCCTCAGCAACCTCAACAGCTGCTGCAGGAACATCCACATCTACAGCAGCAGAAACCACAACAGCATCACAAACTACTGTTACAACAGCTGCATCCTCCACAACACCTACAACAACAGCAGTGTCCTCAGCGACCACTACAGCTGCTGCTGGAACATCCACATCTACTGTAGCAGAAACCACAACAGCATCACAAACTACTCTTACAACAGCTGCATCCTCCACAACACCTACAACAACAGCAGTGTCCTCAGCAACCACTACAGCTGCTTCTGCAACATCCACATCTACTGTAGCAGAAACCACAACAGCATCACAAACTACTCTTACAACAGCTGCATCCTCCACAACACCTACAACAACAGCAGTGTCCTCAGCAACCACTACAGCTGCTGCTGCAACATCCACATCTACTGTAGCAGAAACCACAACAGCATCACAAACCACTGTTACAACAGCTGCATCCTCCACAACACCTACAACAACAGCAGTGTCCTCAGCAACCTCTACAGCTGCTGCAGGAACATCCACATCTACTGTAGCAGAAACCACAACAGCACCAAAAACTACTGTTACAACAGCTGCATCCTCCACAACACCTACAACAACAGCAGTGTCCTCAGTGACCTCTACATCTCCTGCTGGAACATCCACATCTACAGCAGTAGAAACCACAACAGCATCAACATCACAAACTACTGTTACAACAGTGGCATCTTCCACAACTCCTACAACAACAGCAGTGTCCTCAGCGACCACTACAACTCCTGCTGGAACATCCACATCTACAGCAGGAGAAACCACAACAGCATCAACATCACAAATTACTGTTACAACAGCAGCATCTTCCACAACAACTACACCAACATCAGTGTCCTCAGCAGCCTCTACAACTCCTGCTGGAACATCCACATCTACAGCAGGAGAAACCACAACCGCACCACAAACTACTGTTACAACAGCTGCATCCTCCACTACACCTACAACAACAGCAGTGTCCTCAGCGACCTCTACAGCTCCTGCTGCAACATCCACATCTACTGTAGGAGAAACCACAACAGCACCACAAACAACAGCGGCATCTTCCACAGCACCTACACCAACAGCAGTGTCCTCAGCAACCTCTACAACTCCTGCTGCAACATCCACCACAACAGCAGCAGAAACCACAACAGCCCCACAAACTACTGTTACAACAGTGGCATCCTCCACAACACCTACAACAACAGCAGTGTCCTCAGTGACCTCTACTGCTGCTGCTGCAACATCCACATCTACTGCAGGAGAAACCACAACAGCACCACAAACTACTGTTACAACAGCGGCATCTTCCACAGCACCTACACCAACAGCAGTGTCCTCAGCAACCTCTACAACTCCTGCTGCAACATCCACCACAACAGCAGCAGAAACCACAACAGCCCCACAAACTACTGTTACAACAGTGGCATCCTCCACAACACCTACAACAACAGCAGTGTCCTCAGTGACCTCTACTGCTCCTGCTGCAACATCCACATCTACTGCAGGAGAAACCACAACAGCATCACAAACTACTCTTACAACAGCGGCATCCTCCACAACACCTACAACAACAGCAGTGTCCTCAGTGACCTCTACAACTCCTGCTGGAACATCCACATCTACTGCAGGAGAAACCACAACAGCACCACAAACTACTGTTACAACAGCGGCATCTTCCACAACACCTACACCAACAGCAGTGTCCTCAGCAACCTCTATAACTCCTGCTGGGACATCCACATCTACAGCAGCAGAAACCACAACAGCAGCACAAACTACTGTTTCAACAGCTGCATCCTCTACAACACCTACACCAACAGCAGTGTCCTCACCAACGTCTACAACTCCTGCTGGAACATCCACATCTACAGCAGGACAAACCACAACAGCATTACAAACCACAACAGCATCACAAACCACAACAGCATCACAAACTACTGTTACAACAGCTCCATCCTTCACAACACCTACAACAACAGCAGTGTCCTCAGGAGCCATTTCAGCTCCTGCTGCAGGAACATCCACATCTACTGTAGCAGAAACCACAACAGCATCACAAACTACTCTTACAACAGCGGCATCCTCCACAACACCTACAACAACAGCAGTGTCCTCAGTGACCTCTACAACTCCTGCTGGAACATCTACATCTACAGCAGCAGAAACCACAACAGCACCACAAACTCCTGTTACAACAGCTGCATCCTCCACAACACCTACAACAACAGCAGTGTCCTCAGTGACCTCTACAACTCCTGCTGGAACATCCACATCTACAGCAGGAGAAACCACAACAGCATCACAAACTACTGTTACAACAGGGGCATCCTCCACAACACCTACAACAACAGCAGTGTCCTCAGCGACCACTACAACTCCTGCTGCAACATCCACATCTACAGCAGGACAAACCACAACAGCAGCACAAACTACTGTTTCAACAGCTGCATCCTCTACAACACTTACAACAACAGCAGTGTCCTCAGGAGCCACTTCAGCTCCTGCTGGAACATCCACATCTGCTGTAGCAGAAACCACAACAGCACCACAAACTACTGTTACAACAGCTGCATCCTCTACAACACCTACAACAACAGCAGTGTCCTCAGCAACCTCTACAACTCCTGCTGGAACATCCACATCTACAGCAGGAGAAACCACAACAGCATCACAAACTACTGTTACAACAGCTGCATCCTCCACAACACCTACAACAACAGCAGTGTCCTCAGCAACCACTACAGCTCCTGCTGGAACATCCACATCTACAGCAGGAGAAACCACAACAGCATCACAAACTACTGTTACAACAGCTGCATCCTCCACAACACCTACAACAACAGCAGTGTCCTCAGCGACCACTACAGCTCCTGCTGGAACATCCACATCTACAGCATCACAAACCACAACAGCAACACAAACTACTGTTACAACAGCTGCATCCTCAACAACACCTACAACAACAGCAGTGTCTACAACTACTACTGCCTCAACCACTAAGAGCACTGTCTCAACCACTAATGCAACAACAGCAACAACAAGACCTTTGACAACTTCCACATCTATAGTGACTACAGCTACAATATTTGTACCCGAGTATCGAACAGATCTGGTTTTCCGCTCTTCTGAAACATTTATTGCTGAACTCAGCGATTCAAACTCTCAGGCCTTCAAGGCAAGGGCTCAGCTTGTCATTACACAGGTGGGTTAAAATTCACATATTTTACACCAAATACATGAGTTTATTAGAATATTCTTATTTTTTAAATTGATTAGTTTGTCATAAATAAATGACACATTGTTGTAATTTCATAAACAACAACAAAATAAAATGGTAATTCTGATTATGGATGTGACTGCCTGTATTTTACAGCTTGAACCAATCTACAAAGCCAAATATCCTTCCTTTAACAGAGTGAATGTCATAAGTTTCAGGTAAAAATTGTATTGCATCTTTGCTTAATTCATGTGTTCTGTGTGTGATGGAAAAAACATTAACATGATAATGCAGTATACAGTACTTATTATATAATGGAAATATGCTCATATTAAGGAATCCTGCAGTGTATGACATTCTTCTATACTGTATTTTCCAGCCCAGGGTCAATCATCACTACAACGCAACTAGTTTTCAACTCCACATTAACTGTCCCATCAGTTGGAGATGTTTCAGACACTCTTCTGTCAGCAGTGGAAACAGGAGGTGTTAGTCTACTGAACATAATTCCTCAATCAATTTCAGTCAATGGTTCAGGTACGTTTGATTGCATTTCAAAATATATCTTGCAAATTCTGAATGTCTCAGAAAAGTTGATCACTTTATCTGCATACACTCTAAAAAATGCTGTCTTGTTTTAACCCAATGTTGGGTCAAATATGGACTAACCCAGCAGTTGAGTTGTTTTAATCATGTGGTTGGGTTAAATATTTGCTTAAGACAACCCAATTGCTGGGTTAGTCCATATTTGACCCAACATCGGGTTGTTTTTTACTCACATTTTTTAGAGTGTAGCACAGTCTAATGTATGTACACTCTAAAAAAATTCTGAGTAAAAAACAACCCAATGTTGGGTCAAATATGGACTAACCCAGCGATTGGGTTGACTTAAGCAAATATTTATAACCCAACCGCAGGATTAAAACAACCCAATCGCTGGGTTAAAACAACCCAATTGCTGGGTTAGTCCATATTTGACCCAACATTGGGTTAAAACAACCCAGCATTAGAGTGTAAGAATATGATACACAAAACATACAGTGCAGCTGGACTGGAATGAAACAAAAAAGGCTTTAAGACCTTATATTCTGTTTATCTAATTTGCTCTTTTTTCTTACAGTTATTTCTACAACTGTTGCTGCTACACCTTCAACTACAACTTCAAGTGGATTAAGGATTGAATGCAGTCTGCTCCTAACAACATGGCTCATTATTATGGCAACATTATTAAGTCTTTTCCTATAGATTCCTCAATGAGGATGACATTTAAGCAAAGCATGTTCATGTTCTTTACTAGCTAATTAAATTATTTATATATGTGTACTATGCATTATTTATAGTTGTAGCGCAATCTTAAAATATGACAATGGCTATATAAATAGAAATCTAAAATTGCATTGATTGTCGAGAGCATAATTTGTAAAGAGAAAAATTATTATGTATTTATCAGAGGTTGTTATCTTTTTCCTTACAGTATTTTCATATGTAATACTTTTGTTCAGCTCACAGCAGGTTAAAGACTCTTTATAATCCTCTTTTGTCTAGTGCATTGCCAACACTGCAAGATCATATTCTTTCTTTTAATATTCAAATAAACATATTTATTGAATTCATATAATCCAAAATTGTTCGACATGATCTGAGAAAGAGACAAAAATCAAAAGAGCTTAAGGATTCAAACACACTTATGCATGTATTTGTTTACAATAATACATCCACAATGAACTTTAAATATAGGCTTATTTAAAATATATATATATATATATGAAAAGTGTGTATATTTATATAAAATGTTCAATGTTTGAAGTTAGTTTAAATAAAGTCTTGATGTAATTTTAACCTGTGCACAATTTATTTCGTTGCAAACATAATCTCTCAGGGGTCTTTATAGCTTGATTGAAAGGAATTAAAAACTACAAATTAAGGAATATGAGAAGACACTATGCATTAATGAGGCGTATCTTTTCATCATATCAACATGACAAGTAATAAAGACATTGTTTTACAAACCACCTATTAGAAATTTCATTTATTTATATTTTTATAGATTTATAGCCAGAATGGGAAAATGTCTGGGAAAAGCAATGAAAGTCCATCTGTCTTAAAAACCAATAGTTTTAGATGTAACACAATTTGCAATCTTATATGTAATTTGAAGAAAAATTGACAATAAACAATGCTTCTCAACAGAGAATATAAGATTACCACCTATTTTTATTTTAGTTTTTTTTTTTTTAGTTTTTTTTTTACTAATCTCTGTATTTCTCTGTTACTAATCTACATTATGTACACATTTACATTTTACAGTAACCTGCTCTTATTCAGAAGCAGACACAATCTGAGAGCAGCATTCTTATGCATTCTGAGATGACTAGATAACTTATGTTCTCCATGTCTCTTAGTTATTTATTTTAATTTATTACTTTGAATGTAGACAGAACACCCATCTTGCATACCAGGACTCTGTACGTCATGTTAGTGTGTATTTTGGTAAAGACTGAAATAAAAACTAGTCTATGTATAACATTAATTAGGATTACATTTATCTTTAAAGGGTCATGAAACCCCAAAACACCTTTTTTTAGATGTAAACAGATATGTATAGGCTGCACATCATTGAAAACACTCATTAATGGTATTCATATGTGAAAATAATTATTTTTGCATTTTTCAGAGTGATTTCTGTCTTCCGGTTTAAAAAGCTTAGTCGGAGCAACTTCACAAATGCTGACGTCGGCGCGGCCTTTTCGGCCCAAGTATGGGCTGCTGGGGACATGCTGACGTCGACCGCTCCGAGCGATTCTCGATATATATTCATGACATAAAGCTCATTCAGTCCAATCCCTGCACTGTAGTATGCATACAAGATAATTTAGTTATGCATGAGACAGTCACTTCTGTCAGGCTCGTCTTCCATCATTATTGTAGAGACATGGTGGGGAAGTTTTGGAAGCAGCGTGTGGAAAAGTCACGGAGGAAAGCTATGCTGATACGAAATAACGTAAAGGGCGCCGAGCGAGCTGTAACCGGCGCCGTCTGTGGAAGCCTTTGCTACAAAGGCTCGGTAAAGTAAAATTAACTTGAGCAATCGCACGCCGAACCTGCAAGAGTTGACTATCTAATTTTTGTCAGGAATGCAAAATAACCAATCTGTGGATAATGAACAAAAGCCACGTCCTCTCCGTTTTATTTGTGGTCACAGCCATGCACTAAACCGCAAGTGTTCGGGCTCTTAGTGAAACAGTGTGCTGCATATTTGGACAAATATAGATTTAGCTGCCGAGTGACTGCGCGGATCGTCACGGCAACCCAGCGCACGTCGCTCTGTGCTTCAGATGCGCGGTCGAGACTAGCCTCAAACCCCTTCGCTTTTACCCCGATCTAGAATTACACATCTCTATCACATCGCATGTTGGGTGGTTCATGTTCTCTTATCACATCGGCGCGTTGTTCATCTTGCCAACAGCGTGCATATTTGGACAAATATAGTTTTATCACGTTTGCAAAATATTTCGTCATGCAGAATTACATTTATTTTCATTTCTCACTGAATTATGCTGGTTTCAACTTTGAAGAGTTGAATGATTTGCGATCTCTGCTGCACGCCACTCATAGCTCTCTCATTCGCTGTACTCATCCCTCATTTAATCTCACTGTTGTAAACAATGCCAAAGTGAATGTGGCAAGGGGGGCGTGGTTCAGCGAGGTCTGCAGCAGGAGAGAGAGCCGCGGGACGAGCCGTAAGTGAGTGGGTTGGACGCAGATTGATAACACCTGTCTCTTATTCCAGTAATGGGCGTGGTGAGAGCTTAAAACGCTGGCAGAATCGGAAGCATGGAAGAGAGAGACGGACTGCTGACGCACCCCCTGAGACTCTGAGACTGAACCGGAAGCCGGAAGTACCGCGACCCGCAAGTGAAACGATTACTGAGTGAATGACAAAGAGAGTCACACTGAAGTGTGCAAGTTACTATTTTGAGTTTAATAAAAGCCGTCAGCAGTCCAAAGCCGACCCCTTTGTCCTCTTCCTTCCTTCCTCATCGAACTGTATTACATTGGTGCCGAAACCCGGGAAGGAAGTAGGACCGAGCCGCCGCCATGCAAACATCGTCCTCCACCCCACTTGCGGAGATCATCTCGTCCCTCGCAGTCCTGCACTACGAGCAACATCAGGCACTGCTGGACCTTAGGATCAGGAACGAAGATTCGCGGCGATCGTCCAAGGCCAGCAGGAGGACCGCGAGAGGTTCCGGAGCTGGCTCGACCGGGAGGCTCGCACCGAGGCCGCCAGGCAGACCGGCGCACCGGTTCACGTGCCGATGCACAAGATGGGGCCACAGGACGATCCCGAGGCCTTCCTGGATCTATTCCAACGGACGGCGGAGGCCTGCGGGTGGCCCCGTGCACACTGGCCGGTGCGCCTCATCCCCCTTCTATCTGGAGAAGCCCAGGCGGCCGCCCAACAACTACCGGTGGCGAACCTCCTGGTCTATGAAGATCTGAAGAGGGCCATTATCCAGCGGGTCGGCTGGTCGCCCGAACAACATCGTCAACGTTTCCGTTCCCTGGACTGGGGCGAGGCCGGCCGGCCCTTCGCGATGGCCCAGCAGCTCCGGGACTCCGGCCGCAAGTGGCTATTGGCCGGCGGAAGCGACGTGGACCATATTATCGATCTGGTGGTGCTGGAGTAGTTCATCACTCGGCTCCCCAAGCGAACCGCCGAGTGGGTCCAGTGCCACCGGCCCACGTCGCTGGAGACGGCCATCAACCTGGCGGAGGACCACATGGTGGCGTGCCCTGGGGTCGGCGAACCCCCTCTAACATCTACCTCTCTCTCTCCCCCCTCTACTTCTCTCTCTCTCCCATCTGTCTCTCTCGCCCTGTCCCTCTCCCTAGGTCCCGCCCACCGGGCCCCCCTCGTATTCCCCCCCGAGGCCGGGGCGGGATGGGCCCGGGGCAGTTCGGGAATTCGAGGGCCCCGCCCAGGGGGGCGGGGCTGATGGGGGCGGGAGGGGATTATGCTTCCGGTTCCTCCCTCTCTCCACGTCCATTGTCCAACCCACTCCACGCCACTGGGGCGGCAGGTAGGCCTGGGCTGGCCTGTTGGCGTTGCGGGGACCCGGATCATTTTGTGGACCGGTCTCCCAGGATGGACACCAGGACAATGATCCGGGTTCCGGACGTCCCGCAGGCCACCCCCGATCAGGCAGGAGAGTACCAAATACCCGTGAGTATCAAGGGGGGTACATATCAGGCCTTAGTGGATTCAGGATGTAACCAATCCTCTATCCATCAAAGCCTGATGCAGCCGGGGGCATTGGATACAAGCCGCGTGGTTAAGGTGCGGTGTGTGCACGGGGATGTAGTGGAGTATCCGGTCGTCCCAATCACGATTCAGTTTAGGGGAGAAAAGCATAGTGTAGAGGTGGCGGTTAGTCCTCACCTCCGGCATCCGCTAATTTTGGGGACAAATTGGCCCGCCTTTTCGGCTTTATTGGGGTCGCTATGTGCGGATGCCGCTTGGGGGAAAAAGGCTCGGATAGGGGTGGCGCGAGTACAGGTTGGGAAGACTGAAACGGGACCACTGGAGACGGCTCCAGAGGAACTGAGCGGGATCGAGAGACTGATTCTCTCGGACCGCGATGACTTTCCTCTGGAGCAGTCACAGGATGAGACCCTTAAGCACGCCTTCCAACAGGTCCGATCCATCGACGGCCAGTCTCTCCAACCCACCTTGCCCGTCACCTATCCCTATTTTGCCATATTAAAAGACTGGTTGTATCGAGTGACCCAAGACACTCAGACAAAAACGGATACAACCCAGTTGTTAGTTCCTAAGAGCCGCCGGGAAATTCTTTTCCGGGCGGCTCATTCTAATCCGATGGCGGGCCACTTGGGACAGGCGGCCACGCTGAATCGCCTCATGACCCGATTTTTTTGGCCAAGCATTCATGACAACGTGCACAGGTGGTGCGCGTCTTGTCCGGAATGTCAGTTGGTAAACCCACTGGCCGCTCCAAAAGCGCCATTGCGCCCCCTCCCATTAATGCAGGCCCCCTTCGAAAGAATTGGGATGGACCTCATCGGGCCATTAGAGCGATCCGCACGCGGGCATTCGTTTTGCGTTAGTCATCATGGACTATGCAACACGATACCCGGAAGCAGTGGCTCTCCGCAACATTTCGGCGAAAAGTGTTGCGGACGCACTGTTTCGTCTTATCTCCCGGGTGGGGGTTCCGAAAGAAATCCTCACCGACCAAGGCGTTTATGTCACGTACGTTACGCGAACTGTACAGGTTATTGGGCATTAAATCCATTCAAACAAGCGTCTATCACCCACAAACGGATGGCTTGGTCGAGCGGTTTAATCGCACACTTAAATCCATGATCCGTAAGTTCGTTCAGGAAGACGCCAAAAATTGGGACAAGTGGTTAGAACCCCTCTTATTCGCCGTGCGGGAGGTTCCGCAAGCCTCCACGGGGTTTTCCCCCTTCGAGCTTCTCTACGGACGCCAGCCTCGGGGGGTGCTGGATGTCCTACGAGAGACTTGGGAGGAGGGACCTTCTTTGGCGAAAAACGAAATTCAGTATGTACTGGACTTGCGAACAAAACACCACACGCTGGGGCGGCTATCCAAAGAGAATTTGTTGCAAGCCCAGGACCGCCAGAGCCGGTCGTATAACAGGGGTACTAAACTACGCAAATTCACACCGGGAGAGAAAGTGCTTGTATTACTCCCTACGTCAAGCTCAAAGTTAATGTCAAAGTGGCAGGGGCCATTTGAGGTTGCACGACAAATTGGGGATCTCGATTATGATGTGATACGGTCCGATAGGAACGGGGCACGTCAAATATACCACCTCAATCTCCTTAAAAAATGGAATGAGGTGGAATCAGTGTTGTTGGCAACGGTGATCGGGGGAGAGGATGATCTCGGGCCAGAGGCGAGCATCAAAGCACAATCAGTCGCGCTGGCCCCTGGTGGAGATCACCTCTCACCGTACCAACTCGCTGATTTATCTAAATTACAGGCGGAGTTTGCCGACGTGTTCTCGCCCCTACCGGGACGTACCAACCTGATTCAGCACCATATCGAGACCGAGCCGGGCGTGGTAGTTCGTAGCCGGCCATATAGGTTACCTGAACACAAGAAAAAAGTGGTTCAGGAAGAATTGGGTGCCATGCTTGATATGGGAGTAATAGAAGAGTCCAACAGTGACTGGGCTAGCCCGATAGTTTTGGTTCCTAAAACCGACGGCTCGGTCAGGTTCTGCGTGGACTATTGCAAGGTGAATGCTGTGTCGAAATTCAACGCCTATCCAATGCCGCGGGTTGACGAGTTGCTTGATCGGCTGGGCACGGCTCAATTTTATTCGACATTGGACTTAACGAAGGGCTATTGGCAGATCCCCTTGTCTCCATTGTCCAAAGAAAAAACAGCTTTCACCACGCCGTTTGGATTGCACCAATTTGTCACACTTCCATTCGGATTGTTCGGGGCTCACGCCACCTTTCAGCGACTCATGGACAGGATTTTGCGTCCCCATGCCGCTTATGCTGCTGCTTATCTGGATGATATTGTGATTTACAGTCACGATTGGCAGCGGCATATGCGGCATGTCAGGGCGGTCCTGAGGTCACTGAGAGGAGCGGGGCTCACGGCCAACCCGAAGAAGTGTGCAATTGGTCGGGTGGAAGCAAGGTATCTGGGCTTCCACTTGGGCCATGGACAGGTGCGTCCCCAAATTGATAAGACCGCAGCAATTGCGACCTGCCCGAGGCCCAAGACCAAAAAGGAAGTGAGGCAGTTCCTGGGGCTGGCGGGATATTATAGGCGGTTTATACCCAATTATTCGGACCTCACCAGCCCTCTGACTGACCTCACTAGAAAGGGGCTACCAGATACGGTCCAGTGGACGGAGCCGTGCCAGCAGGTCTTCACCCAAGTTAAGGCTGCTCTGTGTGGCGGGCCGCTTTTACACTCCCCTGACTTTTCTCTCCCTTTTTTGTTGCAGACTGACGCGTCGGACAGAGGGTTGGGCGCAGTACTGACCCAGGAGGTGGAGGGGGGAGAGCGGCTGGTGCTGTACATTAGCCGCAAGCTCTCCAAGAGAGAGGCTAAGTACAGCACCATAGAAAAGGAATGCCTTGCCATCAGGTGGGCCGTTCTCACCCTCCGCTACTACCTCCTGGGGAGGGAGTTCACCCTTTGTTCGGACCACGCTCCTCTCCAATGGCTCCACCGCATGAAAGATACCAACGCGCGGATCACCCGTTGGTATCTAGCTCTACAGCCTTTTAAATTCAAGGTGGTCCACAGGCCGGGTGCTCAGATGGCTGTGGCCGACTTCCTCTCCAGAAATGGGGGGGGGGGGGGGGGGGGGGGGGGTTGGCTGTAGGCCGGACGGCTCCCCGGCCTGAGTCGGGCGGTGGGGGTATGTGGCAAGGGGGGCGTGGTTCAGCGAGGTCTGCAGCGGGAGAGAGAGCCGCGGGACGAGCGGTAAGTGAGTGGGTTGGACGCAGATTGATAACACCTGTCTCTTATTCCAGTAATGGGCGTGGTGAGAGCTTAAAACGTTGGCAGAATCGGAAGCATGGAAGAGAGAGACGGACTGCTGACTCACCCCCTGAGACTCTGAGACTGAACCGGAACCCGGAAGTACCGCGACCCGGAAGTGAAACGATTACTGAGTGAATGACAAAGAGAGTCACACTGAAGTGTGCAAGTGACTATTTTGAGTTTAATAAAAGCCGTCAGCAGTCCAAAGCCGACCCCTTTGTCCTCTTCCTTCCTTCCTCATCGAACTGTATTACAGTGAACCAAGAACATGTCTCAGAACCGCTGTAACTGCTGCTCTTGGTATCGCTAATCTTAATGCACCTACTGACACTCCCGCAAACCATTCCCTCTTTCTACACAATACCATCCCACCTTTTCCCAGTCGACCACTCCCCTTTTAATAAGCCTTTTCAAATCGAAGGTGTGAAAAAACACAGCTGCAGCAGGGGGGTTTCATGACCCTTTAAGGCTTTAGGTATTATTTCTTACATTTGAATCACAAAGCAATTCTTTCATGATCAGTCTTTTTTAAACAAGTGAGTCTTGGATCACTGCCGGAGGGATTCTATTCTGGCTACTTCCACCTTCACACCTTCGTTATTATCCTAGATGCTGACAGAGTTCTTTATGAAATGATTAACACAGATTAAAGTAATTAGGTAACAATAAGTGGTAAATAAAACGCCCACATTTTTTCATAAAGTCACCGTGAAAGGAATGTCACATGGTCACATTATTTGCTGTTGAATAACATTGTGTAACTTACCAGGTTCACACCAGATAATCCCATGTCCATAATACTTAAATACTAAAAAAATTGTTCACCAAGTGAAGTCAAGTGTAATTTTTGTACAGTGACGTCAAGTCTGCTCTCTGCTGGCCAAATACAATATTTAAAGTGGTTGAGCTTGTATTTGGCCAGCAGAGGGAAGACTACCCAAGAGTAGGTCATTGAGGTCAAAGAGTCAAATCCAGTCATCTTTGTTTATATAGCACCAGTGCTAACATTACATTTTCCCAAGCATTTCTGAGGATCAAGCTCAAATTGGAAACACAACTGATAAGAACGCGGATATACTTCACTTTCTACATTCCTTTCTGCCTGGCGCAGACACGCACAGATGCGCGCACGAGCCTTTCAAAGACACGCACAGATGCGCGCGCGAGCCTTTCAAAGTACTCCTTTGGCAGTGAGCGCGAAAAGACGGTATAGGCGCGTGCACATTCGCACGATCTAGTTGACGTTTTTTTTTCTCCTAGCGCTCAATTTGCTGTTGCACGCGCATCGTCCGCACGGTGACAAAAGAGAAACTGCGGGGTTTTAAAATCTATTGTGTCTCTTGAATAAACAGCTCTTGTTAAAAGTATCGGGGTCCAGCCTGGCCACCTCTTGATATGAATGAATGAATGAATGATTGTAACTTGTTTCATGTGTGTGGGAGGCACACACACACACACATAGGCTGTTTTTTTTTTGTTTTTTGTTTTTTTGCCATGTTGGTACCGTTTGGAGCAGGGCTTAATTATTTTGCTACTGTACTTTCTGGACTGGACTTTTTTTGTACAAGTTGAGTTGTAAATTAACTTACAGTTTGTCCTGCAATAGTGCCCAAGTCTAAATTGCGCATAAATGCACAGGTGCATATGCATATCATAAACATACAGATGAACACACACACACACACACACACACACACACACACACACACACACACACACACACACACACACACACACACACACACACACTCGACACCAGGGGCCTATTGCACAATACTAGGATAAGGGATGAAGCTGGGATATTTTGGTGATCCTGGCTCAATTTATCCACTAATATACAGTTATCTTTCATTATCGTTATCGTTCTTGGTATGAGTTTGCCTTCAGGGTATGTTTACATGACAGCTGTGTATACTAAATTTTGCATAAAAATGACAAGATCATCAAGATATCCCGGCTTAATCCCATATGCTAGTTTTGTGCAATAGGCCCCTGGTTTTGTTAACATTATGGATCACATGTTTTTGTTGCCGAATTGATTTCAGACAGTTTTTGTATAACTAAAAAAAAATGTGTGTCTATATGCTTGACTTTTATTTATCACTGAAATAGCATTGATTGGAATGAAGTGGGTTCAATATAAAATTAAATAAATAAAAAGTAGCTTAGATGTAGTAAACTACTTTTGTCAAGTTGCTGTAGCTTAGCTTGCTACATTTCCCAGGGGGGTAGCTTCAGTGTAGTGAAGCTTAATTTAATGTAGAGTAACTGGAAGCTTAGCTCACTACATTTTCCAAGTAGCTTGCCCAACACTGTATAGCACTTTATACAATACAGATTGTTTCAAAGCAGCTTTACAGCGGTAACAGAAAATATTAATTATGCATTCTGCTGATGTTCAGATGAAGTTTGTTGATTCAGCTCTGTTGTAAAAAAAATAAAAAAAATATTAAATGAATAAATTTTATCTATAAATTTCTGCAAAATGTGGTCTTATCCAGCTCAGTTCAGTTCTTGTACAACAGCGTCAGTACAGTCCGATCAATAATATTGTTGAATATTAAGAGCAACTGAGGCACACAGGCACATCTCTATGAATTTCCTATTTCATGAACTGTTCGTGTCCCAAGACTTTCTAATTCCCATTATGTTCAATAAAGCATCCAATGCTTAAGTTTATCGAAAGACACGTTTTTAAGGAACTTGACTCAATTAAAAGTTCAATTAGATGAGAAAATACTTAACATACAATTACTGATATTAAACGGGAATAAATGGCATAAACACATAACACAGCAGATTACAGTCTTTATAATCTGGCAGATTACAGACTTTGACAAGCACCCCTGTTAAAATGTTTATACTTAGGTATAAATGAATAAACCACTAAGTTTATCTCACAAGTTATCGTGTATATTTTTATGCTATAAAGATATGAATAATACCTCTAATCACCTGATTTTTTTAAAGGGAGGTGCATGTGCTATCATTTAATGTTTTTGTATTGTTCTGAATCACCAAGGTACACCTATAATAAGTGTTTATATTCTGATTCTTTTGGACCGAGCGTGTAGAACAGTACCTGCGTTACTCATCATACACATAAAAAGTGTGTGGGCTACTTCCACAAGAGGTTTAGTTTATTGTGTGTACCTCTAAAGAGGGATACCAGAGGATATTAGATATAAGAATAGAGGTTATCAAAGGCTTGGAGGGTGGGCTCTTCTGATTCAACCAGTATGTAACAGCCGAGAATGCCCTAGTAACTAGCCTACATTAGCCTGGATGCCAGCCAAACTCAGCCCCGCTCACAACATTTGAGCTCAGGCAGTTCGGTCTGGACTTGATCCAGAGAGGAGTAATTATGCCCAAACAGAAACTGTTCGGACCAATGAAATCATCAGGGCGGGCTTTAGACGATGACGGACAGATGAGAAACAGTAACGTAATCATCCACGTCATCAAAGGGGCTTGTGTTGAATTTGTTCAAATCCTAAATGGAGAACTTGTTTGTATCTGCATTCACCGTCACTATTTCATTCTGAACTGAAGATCATGTTGGTAAGTACTGCGTGTATTATTAAATTCTTTCTTTTACAACACCGTTTACAAGATCTTTTATTCAAACATGTGCCGACAGGGTTGCCAAGTTTTTACATCAAAACCCATCAACTACTAGCCCAAAACAATAGCTTCTTAAGGGGGGTTCTCTGGGAAAAAATAGTGTTTTGGGGGTAAAATGTGTTATTTGCCTGCTAAAATTCGCATTCCTGGGTCTATATATCACATAATTGAGGTCGCTCCAGATTCCATTCATTAAATGTCTTTTGGAAGTTTAATAAACACAGACTAAAAATAACACTACAATTCACACAGAAAGTACATACTAAATATGCATAAAGAGAGTAGAAATATAGATAGTAAACGAAAGAATATGGTACATGAACGAAAATAATGAATAGACCAAAATAGAGAGATAAAGAGGGAGAGAGAGAGAGAGAGAGAGAGGGAGAGAGAGAGAGAGAGAGAGAGAGAGAGAGAGAGAGAGGGAGAGAGAGACAGAGAGAGAGAGAGAGAGGCAGCTTCAGTTCGTTACTCAGAGCCCTCACAGAGTTAACTTGTCCCAACGGGAAAATAACACGACCCTTTTAACAGCAGTTTGAATTTTAGAAATAAGAATACTTGCTTTGGTTTTGGCTTCTCGTGTGTGTGCGTGTAATCTAAGTTCAAATGTCCTGCGTGTCCGGCGGTTCTTTCCGAGGTCGGTGTGGAGCGGAGGGTCTCTGGAAGTGTGCTGAGTTCTCTCTCTGAAGAAAAATGCCCTCGGGGGCTGGAAAGTTGGTGGCCGAGCAGAGAAGAAAAAGCGAATGTTTCCAAAGGAGAGGAAGGTTTCCTTCGAAGTTATGGAAGTTCCTTGACGGTGTTCAGTGCCTTTGTCCAAGGACTGAGTAGCGGAGCGCGCTGACTTCAAAGGAAATAACCACTCTGACTTCACCTCTTAGCCAGGGCCGAAGCCTCATGGCAAGAGGTGAGCCGGCTTCAAAGGACGGGAGGAAAGGTCCGAGGACCAGTAGAGAAGAAGGAAAAAAGCCCAAAGAAATGTTTCCACTTGTCTTTTAAGACAATTAATCCACACCCCTTCTGGGTTAGTTTACCCAAACCAGAGGGTGAATTCTGAGCGGGATAAATTCTCTTTGTCTCGGCTTACGACCCGCTTTGCATGTTTTATCAGGTGTCGTAAATGGTGTCGATTTTATACAGTTTTACTCCCAAGTTTGGTAAACATATTAATGATACATTTCATAATCCTATTCTGTGCATCGTTGATTAAGACAAAGAGAGAGGAATATTTAGATATCAAACACGTTATGGCTGGGAGATATTAAAGCAGAGATACATTCTTCCACAGGAATACAAGCATTTAAAATGAACTTACATTGTTTATACATCATGATTAGGTTGGTATGACCTAAGGAGCATGCATACACACAAAGATACATCATATACAGTCTAGAATAGTCTTAATCAAAACTTCATAAGGAAAGTGTGTGTGTGTTTGTGGGTCTGTGTGTATTGGGAGAATCTTGGCGTCTCTCTGTCTGAGAGAATGTGAGGGGGGGAACAGGGTTCAAGTCATGTGACCAGATAATCTGATTGAAGTTTTCACAGTTCTCCAAAGAGGCTGCCTGTCTCATTTCAATTCGGCCATAAACCTGTCGAAGATGTCACTTGCCCAGACTCGTTGGCATCGGGCCCCTAATTTATATGTGGCTAAAAGCTATCCACCCTAAACATCAGAATTGACTCATCTTTGATCCTGATGGGAGAGAGACCACAGACGCTACAGTATTATCCTAGATGCTGACAGAGTTCTTTATGAAACTCAATTCGTCACTTTGTTGCTCTGATTGGTTGTAGGTCTATCAAATTGAGGTCTTTCCTTGTTCGGTTGAAACACGCCCCATAATCACATCCCAATAGGCTCTGTGCACAAAGCGTAGTGACGAACTTCCGCTGTCGCCAGAAGTCGGCATATCTGTTTCCGGTTTTCTAACGCATCGTCCAGAATGTCTTGCTTAACTAGATGTCTCCAGGACCTTCCAAAAACAAGCGTCAGTGATGTTCATCGCATCGTCGATGCCTGGTCTCCTGCTCCGACAAGCAAGAGGGACAAGGGATTTAAACTTTATATATCAAGTTACCTGCACAACTACGAGGGTAAGTAGTTTAATCTAATGTGTTATGCCGGCAGATAGCGGCTAAGCTAGTTAGCGACGTGTTCGTTTGTAGTGTAAAGTTAGTATAGAAGTTTGTTTTTCTTCATTTTAAACGCAGACGGTTCTTTTGTGATAATTGTAATCTCAATGGCATTAACTTGCTCTCCTCTCAGTTTCTAATAAAGATCAGGGCACAGGGGCTGTCACTGTCAGGGCATTGTGCTACAGGTCCATGAGGAAAGCAGAGAAACAGGATTTTGTTGGCATATTATACTACATAATCTAGAATATTAGATATAGAATGAAAAAACAAGATTATGTCCTAAACAAATGATTAAACAGTGATCAAGCAATGACAAATCAGTATTTAATACTTCATTTTACTTATGCAGGTGGTGTTGAAAGACTCAAGTCCTGTGGAGCTTATTGAACACAGCTGCACATGTGTTGCTGGAGCTGCATTATGCAACCACTGTGTTGCTTTGCTGTTCCAGTCAGCACATTACTCTGAACTGAATATGTCAGTGGTCCCTCCTGTGCTAAGCTGTACTGAAGGGGAACAGCAGTGGCACAAGCCCAGAACTTTGGTAAGCGTGCACTATAATTATAGACCTGTGGCTATATTTTCTAACTACATCTAACTTTTAACTGTATCCTCAATAACTTGATAGGGTATTAAGCCAGGCCCTGTGGAAAAGATGGTTGTGCTGTCTGCTAAGCCAAAGTGTAGAGCAACAACTGAGGGTGTAAGGTAAAAGCTGATTATTATAGATTTATTACATGTTGCATGTTGAATTAAAATTCATTTGTGGATATGCCACTTTCCACTCATGAAAGTTTTATGTTCTACACAGGAGCACACTCTACAAAGGCCTGACTGGAGATCTACCTGATCTATCCGTCCTTCAGGTGAGTAGGGATATAACAATCAAATTTCACTGTACAGTTTATCATATCAACCAAAATCTTTAAACCAATATTTCATGATTTTCTGATTACAAATCCATGCATAACACACTGCGGATAGAAATTACAGAAAAAAAGTTACTGGTATGATAATAGTGGTTATTTTATATTATTGTATTTAGCGAATTGTTATATTATTATTTCCCAGGTGAAAGAGGTATATAAAGATTTCTCTATAGCTGAGGCACCGATGATCTGCTGCTTGGGCGTCAGCTGTGAAATTCCCCTGGTCGACTCTGCCCTGGGCAAGGTTCAAGCTGGTAGTCCCTTGTCCTACCAACAACCTGCAATAGCAAACCGAAACCTCTCCTTCCATGCTGCCCCACCACAACCACCTGTGCCTCTTCAGAACTACCGCCTACAGCCATCTAGTTGCATGTATGTCTGTACTGAACCACAACAGTTACACTGTAAGAGTCTGGAGGTCACCTGGGACATGGCACACAAATATGAATGTGCTACCAGAGACCAAAGTTCATGTACTGAATGGCATCAGCTAAGGAGGCATAGACTGACTGCCTCACGGTTTCGGGAGATCTGCCAGGTTCGAGAGAACACAGAAGAAGGTCTGGCAAACCGGATACTGCAAGGGACCCGGCAGACGGCAGCTATGAAGAGGGGGCTCGAATTGGAGGCAGATGCAATTTGGGAATATTGCCAAATGAAAAGGGTCAACCACTACCCCTGTGGATTGGTAATTCACCCTGATGCTCCTTCGCTGGGTGCATCACCAGACGGGTTAATCTTTGACCCTTCAGAGCAATGTCAGTTTGGGCTGGTTGAGATTAAATGCCCAAATGTTAAAAGCCATGTCGACTGCCCATATCTGAAAATGAAGGCAGGCAAATTGGAGCTAAAACCAACACATGCTTACTACTGGCAAATACAGGGGCAGATGTTATTAACAGGGATGATTTGGTGTGATTTTGTTGTTTCAGCCGAGGAAGACATACTCATCCAAAGAATTTACAGAGACAATGATGTATTGGATGTGATCAGAGAGAAAGTAGACAGGTTATATTTCTATGTCTACATACAGAAATGTCTGCTTCAGGAGTAGGACTTCAACTAATGTTTTTTTTGTTTAGTGTTTCCTTTTAAATGTTTTATGCTTTGTGTTATTATTAAAATTTAAAATTAAAGATGTTTCTATGATTAATAAAAGTAAGTTAACACTGAGCACCCCAAGAAAAAGACTAGTCATTTATCACCATTGTACTAAAGGCAGATGTCTCTGGCACTACAACCGTCTTTAACAGCAAATGATTGTAAATTATTACATGACCATGCCTGTGATTTTTAGGTGTTTATTATGTTCCACCTTCAAGTTAATACGAAAGTTTACAAAAATATTTACAAATTATATCTGAGAAAACTTACAAAATGATAGTTATTCTTATGAATTTGTTAAACAAATATTAATATAAATCTCTTTAAAATATGGCAACAGTATCTCACAAATGTATAAACATATTTACTAATTATATCAGAGGCAATTTACAAAATGATAAAATTATTATTTTGTGAACACAAGTAATTAACATCAACCTCTTTAGAAAATGGCTACAGTATCACTTCATAATCTCCATTTCTTGACCAAAGGTCCATTTTGGTAGTTTGAGAGGAGACAAGTAACTGTAAAGATTTGATTTATGCTGATTTATCCAATAGAGAGAGGGATAGTAGTGTCAAAGAGTGTATTCTCTTTAACTCTTCTGATTAACCTTTCGATGTGTACTCTCAAACGGGCAATGGACTGCGTCTTCAGAACATCAACCACAGACATTTGGGCCTTCTTGGAGAGGAAGGCAGGACGATGAACAGGCCCAGGTACAAGGTCATCCACCAAGAATCCCTTGTCCACCATGATGGCCATGTCAGGTGTTAAGAGTGATGTAAACCCTGACTGATGAAACACCTCTCTGTCACTCATGGAACCCTCAAAGAGTGCTGACACAAAAGTCAGGGCTCCGTGAAGGGACATGCCCACCATAGCCTTAAAGGTGCAATGGGACTTGTAGTTTGAAAAAACTTCGCTCTGAAGGAGCAGGGATGAAGGTGTTTGACACCGTAGCTCTGTACAATCAAGCACTACTTGTGTGGTAGCTGCCATCAAAGTCCCGAGGAAGACTGGCCTTCACAGCTGCCTTCACAGCTGCAGGAGACATCCATATACAGACTGAGCCTAGTAAGCTGTAGAGGAAGTTGGCCCAGGTCACAATGATTCGGCTGACTGTTGCTCTGTGAGCCAACTCTCTCTGGGTACAGCCAGTGGACAGGTATGTGAGGAAAAGGAAAAGCTCATCTATCGGCAGCAGTTTCTGGGAAGAGATGAGTTTAATGAGTAGGGGTGTACCAAGATAATGCAATACAAACATGTAACAATATGTATCATGGATGGTAACAATCTGTATTGTGTATAATACAGAATGTCACCCAAAAAGAAAATTACTGTGATAGAAAAAAAAAGTTTACAGAGTGAACTTAATTTTAGTGTCAGTACTACATGTATCTCTCATATTGGGGTGTGTGTGTGTGTGTGTGTGTGTGTGTGTGTGTGTGTGTGTGTGTGTGTGTGTGTGTGTGATTGAGAGAGAGAAAACTTACAGTTGGTCTGGATATAGGGCTTTCAATTGATGTGCTAGTGGCATAGGGTTTCTTTGCCCTGGTGACCCTAACCATTTTTGCTGTTGCTGTCTCGATCAGGTTCCAGAACGCCATCAGATGCTCGTATGAGAAGAATCTAAAATACAGTATTACAATCAAAATTAGTTGTTGTCGTCATACAAGCTCAAGAATATGATTTAGATGACAGTGAAAAACAATTACTTGGTCAGTTAGTCAATCAGTAAAATGTTATGAGATGATGTTGATATTACAACTGTCTTACCTGGTGTAAAATCTGATGTCTTCGGGCGACGAAGCAAACCGTTTAAGTCCAAATGAGTGATGAAGGTGAACTGTTTGGAGCTGCTCCCTCAGTGCCTCGATTTCCCTCAACGCATCTTCATACTGCTTTCGGTCTACACATACAGTACGACTGGTAGCGTAGTCGTGGTCTACAACCATCGGAACCATGGTGGGATGCTCAATGTCTTCCTCGGGTCTCGGCGGGTCAGGTTCTGGACTTGGAGGTCGAGATCGGCGCTCCCAAACACCGGCCCGTGACACCTTTGTATAGTTATTCCACTCGAATAACGATGGAACAGAACCTGCTGCTAAAACCCGTCTACCCTTAGCAGAAGTGCGGATTTCATTCTCGTTTAAATGTCGACTGCATACCTTGGTATGGGTGGTCACCGAAAATCGCGCCCTCCTTATTTTGTGCAACCACTGCGCACGAAGGTTGGTGTCCTTCGGGAAGCGGTGGAAGCTCAAATGGCTGTTGTACCGACTTGAAGCCGAGCAAAGTGGCACACAGCAATGCTCCTTAGACCCACTCATGGTACTTTGAAATCTAGATGTGTCTCGCACATTATATTTCTTTTTCCGTACAACAGCAGCAGCACACATCTTGTTTGTTTTTAGCGGATGAAGACAGGAAGTAAACCGGAAACTGATATGCCGACTTCTGACAATAGCGGAAGTTCGTCACTGCGCTTGTGCACGTAGGCTATGGAGCAGTTTCAGACTCATATTCTGACTAGAATTGAGTATGACCACGTCAGGCAAGCCTACATAGCAATCCACTAAAAACCACTGAGAAGCAACTGCATAGCAATGCTCTGACAACCCGTTTTTTATGATTCCAAGTCCAACTGCATTGTGCAAGTTGTTCAACAGACGGCGCTTTTCTTCCCTGATTCTCTCTGGGTTTGTCATTTAAAAGCTTATCAGAAGTTGTCTTTTTTGGTTGGTTGTGAGGAACGAAACAATTTGAAGTTGATCAAGACACTGAAAATACAAGTATCATGATTATCAAGTTTCATATTCTTTATACTAATCTGAATATCCTGATGGGGAATACCGGTTTTGCTAGGAAAACCAATGGTGTTTAAATTTTTGCATCCAAGAATGGGACGAAAGTCAAAGCAGAATTTTAATCTGACATTCGTAATTGGGGGATTTAAATAACAGTTTACTTACTATAATAAATTAAAAAAAAATTTTAAGCAAATGTTGGGTTAGTCCATATTTGACTCAAACATTGGTTGAAATAACCCAACATTTTTGTTATCATTTTTATTACATTGTCATGTGCGTAGATTTGATTATGACGACATTATATAACATAAATATTGACTTCAAACAAGTGTTTTTTTTTAGTTCCAGGAAACCATGGGTGTTCACCTGTACCAACCACACCCAAGAATTCATGTGTTAGACTTGATTGTAATAAGAAGAATGACAACAACTTATCTTGACTTTATCGTAAAAGATGACACCTACGATAAAAATACCCACTAACAGCTATTTGTCTGGCTTCTTTAATTCAAGAAACGCTATTTCATGAAATACTCAGCAAACTATATGTCTAATTTGTTGGGTTTCTTATTATAACAATGCATTTCAAAGGAAATTCTTTCAACAAGAAAGTTGTCATCCCTTCGATAAAGTAGGACTATACAGCTCTCCACTCTTCAAGATCTGTACTTGGATCCAGAGTGTGCATAAGGGCTGGCAAAATCACTGGACCCCTATCATCCAGCACACTCCCTCTTCAAACTGGTGCCGTCTGTTCGACAGAGCCTTGAGCACCAGAACAACACGCACACGCACACACACACACACACACACACACACACACACACACACACACACACACACACACACACACACACACACACACACACACACACACACACACACACAACAACCTGTATACCATACAAACTGTATTTTCTATCCCCTTAAACTGCCCCTACCCCTAAACCTACCCATCACAGGAAACATTCTGCTTTTTTATTTTCTAAAAAAAATCCTGTAAGATTTATAAGCATTTTGAAAAGTGGGGACATGGACAATGTCCTCATAAGTCACCCTCTCCTTGTAATACCTGTGCCACATCCATGTCATTATACACATTTGTGTCCTCACAAAAACATGCCCATACACACACACTTTTGTACATTAATTTATTCACTTATTTATTTAACACACACTTATTTATAATTCTAGTTTACACCGAATAATCGTGTTCATGTTACATTGCTTACCTAAATAGTTTATTTTAATTTGTCTTTGCTATTTTGCACATTGTCTGTATATCTGTGTATTATTATTATCTGTGTCTTGTCACTGTCATTCTGTTGCACTGTGGAGCTTCTGTCACTAAAACACATTCCTAGTATGTGTAAACATAAATAAAGCTCATTCTGATTCTATTTAAGAAAACTGTATGCTCACTGGATTTTTCAGAAACGTTTAATAGCCCTAACGATTTTAAATGTCGCCTAATAAAACCATATAGGCTGTAGTCATAATAGCAAACTAATTAGGTAAACATATACTGACTAAGAAACAGAACAAATCCAAATGATAGTGAGTTCATGTCTGAAGCTCCACCATTTTGATTCGTCTTTTTGACCCCCCCCCCCATACCATATAAAATACATTATGTGTCATTATCCTTTTATGTCAAATATTATTTTAAAGAAGTTTAAATAATTACAGTTATTATAATTCTAAAATATATTTTTAGTTTAATTTTTTTTACATTGTTCCAAATAAAACAGGGACATTTAGAACGGGTACATTTTTTATCACAACATTTAGAATGTCTGCTTTTTACCCCATCAAATGGAAGGCAACCATCTAAATATGCTATACACTTGGTATGGGAAATATACCAGGTTTACAGGCTACAAAAAATAAAATAAATACGTGTCTCAGCACCACACTGTTGAGCATTGGGCCAGTCACTCCTCATCGAGAAATGACAGAAGGAAAGGGCTCTCAGAAACATCAAGGAAGCCATTGAAACTATGTCTCAGAATGTAAGGAATGCTTAGATAAACCAGTTGTCTTTTGTTTGGGCCTCTTCTGACATCTCACATGATTGGTTGACGTAGGATACTTTAAAAAGTATGTGCACTGATCAAATGTTTTCTTTGTTACAACAGCTGCATCCTCCACAACACCTACAACAACAGCAGTGTCCTCAGCAACCTCTACAGCTGCTGCAGGAACATCCACATCTACTGTAGCAGAAACCACAACAGCACCACAAACTACTGTTACAACAGCTGCATCCTCCACAACACCTACAACAACAGCAGTGTCCTCAGCAACCTCTACAACTCCTGCTGGAACATCCACATCTACAGCAGCAGAAACCACAACAGCACCACAAACTACTGTTACAACAGCTGCATCCTCCACAACACCTACAACAACAGCAGTGTCCTCAGCAACCTCTACAACTCCTGCTGGAACATCCACATCTACAGCAGCAGAAACCACAACAGCATCACAAACCACTGTTTCAACAGCTGCATCCTCCACAACACCTACAACAACAGCAGTGTCCTCAGCAACCTCTACAGATGCTGCTGGAACATCCACATCTACTGTAGCAGAAACCACAACAGCATCACAAACTACTGTAACAACAGCGGCATCCTCAAAAACACCTACAACAACAGCAGAGTCCTCAGTGACCTCTACATCTCCTGCTGCAACATCCACATCTACAGCAGGAGAAACCACAACAGCATCAACATCACAAACTACTGTTACAACAGTGGCATCTTCCACAACTCCTACAACAACAGCAGTGTCCTCAGCAACCACTACAACTCCTGCTGGAACATCCACATCTACAGCAGGAGAAACCACAACAGCATCACAAACTACTCTTAAAACAGTGGCATCCTCCACAACACCTACAACAACAGCAGTGTCCTCAGCAACCTCTACAACTCCTGCTGGAACATCCACATCTACAGCAGCAGAAACCACAACATCATCACAAACTACTGTAACAACAGCTGCATCCTCAACAACACCTACAACAACAGCAGTGTCCTCAGTGACCTCTACAGCTCCTGCTGGAACATCCACATCTACAGCAGGAGAAACCACAACAGCAGCACAAACTACTGTTACAACAGCTGCATCCTCCACAACACGTACAACAACAGCAGTGTCCTCAGTGACCTCTACATCTCCTGCTGGAACATCCACATCTACAGCAGGAGAAACCACAACAGCTTCAACATCACAAACTACTGTTACAACAGTGGCATCTTCCACAACTCCTACAACAACAGCAGTGTCCTCAGCAACCACTACAACTCCTGCTGGAACATCCACATCTACAGCAGGAGAAACCACAACCACATCACAAACTACTGTTACAACAGCGGCATCCTCCACAACACCTACAACAACAGCAGTGTCCTCAGCGACCACTACATCTCCTGCTGGAACACCCACATCTACAGCAGGAGAAACCACAACAGCATCAACATCACAAACTACTGTTACAACAGCTGCATCCTCCACAACACCTACAACAACAGCAGTGTCCTCAGCAATCTCTGCAGCTCCTGCTCCAACATCCACATCTACCGCAATATCAACAGGACCTGCAGCAACTGAAGTGTCTACAACTACTACAAATACACTTTCAAACAATATTTCAGGTAAGCACCATCATGTAATATATCGTAAAAATGTATAGTCTTTAACTTTAATGAAATTAAGATAAACAAAATCTAATTTTTGTTCTAACATTTTTTTATCCCATCTTAAATAGAATAAAGTAAACAAACAAACAAAAAAGGGGAAACGATAAATGTTAATACACTATAGTTTGTCTATATGCAGTTCCAACAAATGTGTTCATTTATTAATTACAGCTTTGGGTACAACAGTCATTCCTTCAAGTGCACCTACAGAATCTACCACATCTACAGCTTCTACAGTATCTTCTGCTTCCACTGCATCTACAGGTTCAACAGCATCTACAACATCTACAGCTTCTACAGCATCTACAGCTTTGTCAGCCTCTATAGCTTCTACAGTATCTACAACATCTACAGCTTCTACAGCATCTACAACATCTACCACATCTACACCATCTACAGCATCTACAACATCTACATCTTCCACAACATCTACTGCAGACATACCTGAGGTGAAAAGTACTCTGGAGTTTAGCTCTAATGAAATATTTATAGTTGCACTCAGTGATCCAACCACGGAGGAGTTCAAGAATAGGTCTAAGCTTGTCAGTAATCAGGTGAGTTCAAATCTATTTACTGAATTTACTTGAATGCATTAACGATACTTAATTATTAGGGTCATATCACAAACCAAACAATTATGTAACCAACACTTAAATATTAATATACTCCATTACATACCGAGGCCATTGCCTAATGGTTAGAGATTTGCACTGTGTCTGTCTGTCTCTGTGTGTGTGTGTGTGTGTGTGTGTGTGTGTGTGTGTGTGTGTGTGTGTGTGTGTGTGTGTGTGTGTGTACTTAGATGGATTAAATGCAGAGCACAAATTCCAAGTATGGGTCACCATACTGGGCCACACATCACGTCCCTTCACTCTATTTTAATATATTTGTTTAATTGTTTCTGTTCCAGCTTGTCTACAAACCCAAGTATGCTAACTTCCGCAGAGTGAATGTCATAAGTTTCAGGTAAATACAGCATATTGCAATGCTGCTTATTTGATGTATACTGTATATGCGTGTGGTGTGTGTGTGTGTGTGGAAATTTTTGGTACATTTTATTCATGCTTAATAAAATATTTTAATTTCAATATTAATCAAAGGGTTTTTATGTGTGAAGATGATGTTCTGTGATTCATAGGTTTTGGGATATGGTTAGGGTTAAGATCAGTATAAAAAATGTCTATGTGTAACAGAGGCCAGCTAGTAGTTGCTGTGCAAGTAAACCTCACTCCTCTGACCTCGAGATGCTCTAGCGACTAACATAGTGGTTGCAGCCTTTAGCCTCCTTGTTAGAGCATCCGACTCTCATGCAGGCCGACGCAGGTTCGACTCCCGGTCCGAGGGAGGAGGGGTTGAATATGGAAATTCCCCATAAGAGAGCAAAAAAAGATAATTATCTAAAAATTAAGCTAACAAGCATTTCAACATTTATATATTCCAGAGCTGGGTCAATCATCACAACATCAGAAATTGTCTTCGGCTCCAACCAAACAGTCCCATCTGTTCAAGAGATTTCAAACACCCTCTTGACAGCAGCGGTAGCAGGAAGTGTCAATCTATTGAACATAATTCCTCAATTTCAGTCAATGGATCAGGTAAGCTCTATTACTTCATAGATTTATAGTCTTCAATAACTTTATTATAATGGAAATGGGACACAAAACCAATTTGTTCCCAACAGTATCAATTTGTCCCCCCACCCATCCCCCATTTTTCATTACACTTAGGGTTTAGTTTAGGATTAGTTACTTGTAATTATGCATAATTTACTATTATAACTATAATAAGTACATGTAGTAACAAAAAAATAACAAAAAAATCCCAAAAATCTGAGAAGATATTTAATCTATTGGGAGATCAAACTAATTTGCATATATTTTATTACAGCTTCAACTACAACTATCGCTCCTACAGCAACTACAGCTTCCAGCGGATTAAAGATTGAATCCAGTCTGCTCCAAGCAACATGCCTCATTATTATGACTAAAATATTAACACTTTTCTTATTTTTCCCTTAACCATAATCAAACAAACATTTGTTATGCTGTAACACATTAAACAAAGAGCAAATGTAATTTGTATTGCTTGATATAGCATATAGTATTTGCCATAGTAGCACTCTCTCAAATAATGGTACAGGGCATTTTAAATATATACTTGATAATGCATTGTTCCTCAAGAATATAACTGCAGATATTCGTTTAACAGCAGGCTGTTTTCTAGGAGGGGGAAGTGGAGCTTTTTCCTCATGTAATGCTTTCTAAAAAAAAAAAAACTTTTTTTTTTCAATTGTGTAAAACACTGCTTATTCTATTGTGTACTATATTGTAATGTTAATATGTCAAATTTATTTTAATAAATAAAAATATTTGTTACATTTATATGGTCAAAAATATTTAGCTTTCATGAACATATAAGAAAATAAATATTAGAAAATGCTAAACATGGCTTCTTATTGCACACTGTTACGTGCTTATAAGATGTAAACGGGATGATGACGCAACATTTATGTAAGATGTGACTGTGGAGGTGTAGACAGCAAAAACAATCATAAAAAAACGTAGTGAAGCTTACATAGTTTATTAAATCAAATGTAATATGTTCAAAAGAACCAATAAACACATGAAACACAAATAATAAACAAGAGAATCGCCCAAATCAATGAAATAATCAAAACCAAACCCCCACTACTACTAACCCAAACCTCTAAACTAACTAACAAAGAAAAATGTAGAAACAAAACCGAGATCTTCAGCGTATACGACGCTTTAAATAAACTACGCTGAATATCAAAACAAAAATACAATTGGGGCCGAATTCTCCCTTTAACTAAATAAGACAACACAAACCCAAATCAATAACCAAAGACATTCGAAGACTTAAGACCTGACCGAGTAATACACTGCGTTTGTCTCTCAACATCAGCGTGTAACACGTTGATCTCAGAACACCTGTGCGCAATCAACTCTAGCGTATGCACATATTCTCTCAGGCAGGACTAGTATAAGACCAATTCTAGAAAAAGAGGTTAACGCAGAACCTAGTCAAGTGTCTAGCAAATAATCAGGGTACTTTAGAAGACAACAGAAAGTGTGGAAAGGTGAGTGAGAGTTCGTGCTGATCAGCCCTCACTGCCCATTCATGAAAACCGGGGCCTTTTAACATGCCAGCATGTCAGCGGATTGGTCGAACGTCACTCATTGCGTCGAATGTCACTCATTGCGTCTTACATGATGCCATACTGAACAGCCGAGTCTCCCAATGGTCCCAAGAATAACTAATAACACAGAAGAGAAACAAACCAAAACAATACAAAACACATGGAATGTAACACACACCATTAAATGTTCAAGGGTGACTAGACTAGGCTTTTTTGTGTATTTTGTTGATAAGAGTTGGCATTAAAACTAACAATATTTGTCTGGCATAAGATAAGATAGTAAGATTCTAGTATTATTTACGCACAATGACCGCTCAACTGAATTTCAAACAATTTCCCATATCTAGATACCAGAATATCATAGGAGTTGGAGGGTCAGTTTCATTGCTCAACGATAATAGTTGTTTTCTTTCCTTATTTGCTCTTTCAGTTTTTCATAATTCCATCTGCAATGTGCAAGGTAGCCAGCAGACAGTGTTTTTTTCCCCAAAAAATCTTTCGGGCTATGGAGCAGGAAGTACAATTCCTGTTGGCCAAGAAGGCCATAAAACGTGTTCCCCTGGCAGACAGGGAGTCCGGGTTCTATAGCTGGTATTTCATAGTTCCCAAGTATGGGGGTTGCGTCCAATAATAGATCTCAGGTTCATGAACCACTCTCTGAGGAGATTCAGGTTCAAGATGCTCACAATTCCCGCCATCGTGAGTCAGATCCAGTTCGAGGACTGGGTCGTCACGATAGATCTGAAGGACGCATACTTCCACAACTCCATCCTTCCATGCCCCAGGAAGTTCCTGAGGTTCGCTTTCGGGGGCAAAGTGTACCAATATCGGGTTCTTCCCTTCAGCCTAGCCCTTTCCCCTTGCACCTTCACCAAGTGTATGGATGCAGCACTGGCTCCACTGAGACTCCAGGGCATCCGTATATTACATCAACGACTTGCTCGTTTTGGCCGAGACGCGCGAGATAGCAGTTCGGCATCGAGATGTCGTTCAGACCCACATTAGGTGCTTGGGGCTGAGACTCAGCACAAAGAAGAGTGTGTTGACGCCTTTCCAGAGGACTACATTCCTGGGGGTCGTATGGGATTCTACAATGATGCGGGCACAAATTTCTCCCGCATGCATAGAAACCATACGGGGGACGGTCTCCAGAATAAGGCTAGGCCACAGGCTCACTGTGAAGCAGTTTCAGAGACTGCTGGGTCTCATGGCAGCAGCGTCCAACGTGATACCTTTTGGCTTGCTGCACATGAGACCCTTACAGTGGAGGCTGAAAGCCAAGGGGTTTTCCTTGAGGGGGAAACCATTTCATATGATCAGGGTAACGCGCAGATGCCTTCGTTCAGTCGTCATATGGCGGAATCCTTGGTTCCTGTCCCAGGGGCCAGTGCTGGGAGCAACATGTTGCAAAAAAAAACGTTACAACAGTTGCCTCCCTCACTGGTTGGAGTGCGGTCATGGACGGCCACTTTGCGAGGGGTCCGTTGGAGACCCAGCATTCCTCTTGGCACATCAACTGCCTGGAAATGCTGGCGGTCTTCAAGGCTCTGAGGAGCTTTTTCCCGGAGCTTTTTCTCATTTCTAAATCATCAAGGGGGTCTGAGGTTGCGCCCTCTATGCAGAATGGCACATCAGATCCTTCTGCGGTCCCAGGGGAAACTGTTGTCCCTCAGAGCGATGTATATCCCCGGGGAGCAGAACCAGGTAGCAGACTTCCCGTCGAGGCAGGGGCTGACCAGAGGTGGTGGAAGCCATGTGCAAGAGATTCGGCCCAGTGGAAGTGGATCTGTTCACGTCTCAAGAGACGTCCCAATGTCCACTGTGGTTCTCTCTTACGCATCCAGCTCGGCTTGGACTGGACCCCATGATGCAGACGTGGCCGAGGCTGCGTCTGTGTGCATTTCTCCTGCATCTTGGAGCGGGTCCGCCAGGAGGGGGTCAGCCTACTTCTAGTGGCACCCTCCTGGCCGACCCGAGTATGGTTCTCGGGCATTGTAGCGCTGCTAGAGGACCTTCCATGGCAGGTCCCTCTGAGGAGGGATCTGCTGTCGCAGGCAGAGGGCACAATATTCCACCCCTGGCCAGAGCCTAAAGGGGGCTCGGTACTTAGAGGCCGGTCTGAAAGCAGGTGTGGTAGAGACCCTACTTAGCTCCAGGGCTCCTTCCTTCAAGTCGAATGTGTTTTCCACTTGGTGTAGAGAACAGGAGATGGATCCGGTTAACTGCCCGGTGGCTTCAGTGCTGGAGTTCCTCCAAGATCGTTTCTCCGCTGGTCTTACCCTGTCCACACTTAAGGTGTACGTGGCTGCCATTGGGGCTTTCCACTCGCCTACAGGTGATGGGCCTGTGGGGAAGCACCATCTGGTTGTACGGTTCCTACGGGGGATGAGGCCTGCGGCTCGTTCCAGAGTCCCAACCTGGGACCTGGCAGTGGTACTTGAAGGGCTGGCTGAGGACCCCTTCGAGCCACTGGAGTCAGCTGAGGCAAAGAACCTGACCCTGAATGTGGCCTTTATCCTTGATATCACTTCTCTAAGGAGAGTGGGGGATCTCCAGGCCTTGGCAGTCATGCCAACTTGCCGGTAGTTTGCCCCTGGCGGAGTAAAGGCTATCTTACATCCTAGGCCGGGCTATGTGCCCAAGGTGCCATCTAATGTGGCACGGTTCTTGGTTCTTCAGGCCTACCATCCTCCACCTCACATGACGGTGGAAGAGGGAAGACTTCACCTGCTCTGCCTAGTCAGTGCTCTAAGAGTTTATCTGGAGAGGTCTTCTCAGTGGAGGAAGTCAGAACAGTTGTTAGTGTGCTTTGGTTCACCCAAGAAGGGGCTGCCTGCATCAAAACAGACAATCAGCAACTGGATTATCCAGGCTATAGCCACGGCTTATCAGGTGTGGGGGCTCATTCCACCAGGGGCATGGCCTCCTTGGTTGCCCTCCATTCTGGCGTCTCGTTTCAAGAGATTTCTGAGGCGGCTGTGTGGGCCACTCCGCACACCTTCATTCGTTTTTACAGTCTGCAACTCCCTGGTTGATGGTGCTTATAATAAATACTAGTGCATAAGGAAAATATCTTATTTTTGATGGAAATATTAATAAAACCAACAAAGTGTGTTCTGGATCCAGGAAGGAGAAGAAAGCCAGAAACTGTCAGAAAGCGCTGTTTTTAATGAGAGATACAGCTTGTATAATCAAACAAACAAAAACATTTAGGGTTTTGTTGTATCAGTACCAACCCTTTTGTTATTTGCTGCCATTGTGAACAAGCTTTTAGAATTGAATGCTTTACATAATGCCAAAGAAAAAGAAAATCTAAAATGTGAAATTTGATCTTAAATTCTTTCTTCCTTATGACAATTCAACAAACTTAATTTGTGATTATAAAATTTTTAATTGTTTTCACATTATTTGGTCAAAGCCACCTCAATACTGATTTCCTGGAGCTCAGCTATACAAATACATGTTCACATTTAGAGTTTGGTTTTAATTTGTTCTGTTCATCTTTAGGTTTCTGTTAACCTTCTAGTCAGTGTATTAGTTCAGTTCTCTTCCATTCTCTCCGTTTGTTTCTATCATTGCGGACTTTAATGTTAGCTTCACTTCCTGTCCTCTGAGATACCTTCATCTGATCGAGTTTTGAAGGCAGCATATATGTATCATTTCCTGCCTTTGATATCCCACAATCCTGTGCGTTCCATTCTGTGACAGTTGAGCTACAAAAAAAAAAAAAAAAAAAAAAAGATGGCATCCCAAAGTTGCATTTGCTTGTCAGTTTGTGTGCATATCTATTTTTTTTAAACAATAATTTTCACTTCTGATGTCATTTCTAGCAAGAAATTACTAATGTAGTAATTAAATATTTGTTTAGTTCTCTCCAAAGCTCTCACTATTTTTGCTGTAGATCATTAAACTGCACTGAAAAAAACAATAAGTAGAATTTACTCAATTTTTATTTTGCTAGTTTTTGCACATTTTTTTTTCCAAGTACATTTAACACCTAAGGAAATTAAGTAAATTTACTTAACTTAGCTGAGTAAAATTTACAAAGTGCACAAGTACCAACTTGGCCTGTTAAATTTTATTGAGTAATTTTACTTACAAATTGGATGTAGTTAATATAATTAAGTTAATCTATTGACTCTTTTTAATGCATTTTACTTGTTTTGTACAGTGCTGGTTATTACCATATTTTATATTAATTTAAATCACTGATCCTTTTAATACAGTTTACTTGTTTTATGCAGTGCTGGTTATTGTAAATTAAATTAAATGTTGCTTTTATAATGGGACAAAATAATACTGTGACAATGTGCAGTTAAGGGTAATTTATTGACAAGAAATAAAAAATAAGCACATACAGAAACATGTAGGGAGTCGGGGAGTCCTAATGCTTCACTCAGGTTTAAATGTTTACGATAGCATCTTAATCTCAAAACATTTTGAAAGCATTTAAAACTAAACACTGAAACAAAACATGAAATACAAATTCAGAAATGTATAAATGTAAAAACATTTTTTTCAAAAACATTTTTTAAAGCCAGCGCTTTCCTAATCCAATCTTTTTTTTTCCTCGTTTCAAGAAATATCTGCGTCCACACGAGATTACGAAAATTGACTAAAAACGATGTAGTTTGCATGCCAGGCCAGTGTGTGGCGCTGTAATTCTGCCACAGAAATACACTAAAAACGGAGAAGAAGAGTTGTGGCTAGCAGGGGTATAGCAGTACGGAGCCCCTAAAGGGACGTGGTGGAGGAATTTTTTTAGGTGGGGAGGTATTTTTTTTCTCTAAACCTTTTGCGTTCCCTCGCAAAACTTTGCGTTCCCACGCAAATATCTTTGCGAGGGAACGCAAAGTTTTGCGAGGGAACGCAAATGTCTTTGCGAGGGAACGCAAAAGGTTTAGAGAAAAAAAATACCTCCCCACCTAAAAAAATTCCTCCACCACGTCCCTTTAGGGGCTCCGTTTTGCAGTGGTTGGAGGGTGAGGCAAAATCTCACAATAAAATTACAATAAATACATTTGCTACTTAACAGATGTGTTTTATTAATGCCTACACCTACCCCAACCCAAAACATATCCGGATCCGTGTGGACGAAACGCTGATACGGTACAAAATTTATACGTATACAGCTAAACGCGTCTCCGTGTGGACGGGGCCTTAGTGTGTCCGATATTGAACGCGCGATCAGTTTAGCGTTGGGAATTTGTTGTTGCGTCGCCTCTCGCGCATCTAACAGACAGGAATGTGCTTGTTTGCTCGCGCCAGTGAAAGTTGGAAAGTTGCCTAATTATTTATGACGGATGGCCAATGTGTCGAAAAGACCAAAACCCTCTGATACAGGAATATAAAGGAATAAGTGGATAAAGATAGAGGTAAAGTGATGAAATGAATGAACAGTTTATCTAAATACATTATCTAAATATGAATGTTTGTTAATTAATTCCAGTTATTTTTATCTTAAACTTTATGTAAGCAACTGTTCTGGGTGATCGAATCTGTAAAAAGTCATGTCAACTGTTTATAAACATATATATATATTTTTTAATAGCCTAATGTTTTTACTCAGTTGTGCAATTATAAGGGGATATGGTGTTTGTAAAATTAATTTTCTGAAATCAGTAATGATATTTATATACAGGTTTATCTAAAATAGCTAAAAAATGAAATAAAATGCACACTAAATATAAAAAATTCTTTAAAAGTGTAATTCATGGTGAAAACATGAACATGCATAGTTTAGTGGAGGATATACGTATACACACATTTTTGTATATATATATATATATATATATATATATATATATATATATATATATATATATATATATGTGTGTGTGTGTGTGTGTGTGTGTGTGTGTGTGTGTGTGTGTGTGTGTGTGTGTGTGTGTGTGTGTGTGTGTGTGTGTCCTTGTTTATATTACATTGTGGGGACCAAATGTCCCCATAAGGATAGTAATAGCTGATAGTAGGCCTAGTCACTTTTCAACCGGCTCATTGAAAAGTGAGCCGGTCCCCACTTTTCAAAATGCTTATAAATCATACAGGATACATTTTTTTGAGAAAGTAAAAATGCAGAATGTTTCCTGTGATGGGTAGGTTTAGGGGCAGGGGCAGTGTAGGGCAATAGAAAATACGGTTTACGGTATAAAAACCATTATGTCTATGGATAGTCCCCACAAAGATAGTGAACCAGACGTGTTTGTGTGTGTGTGTTTTTGTTTATTTTTATTTTAAAAATTAAAAAAACACAACCAACATATAAAAACCTTGTATACTAGGGGCACCAAGTAAAATCTTGCCTAGGGCAGCAAATCGGTCAGGGCCGGCCCTGCATGTCAAAACATTAACAGACTACTGTTACAATTAAAGCCAATAAAGGGATAGTTCACCCAAAAATACAAATTTGATGTTTATCTGCTTTCCCCCAGGGGATCCAAGATATAGGTGACTTTGTTTCTTCAGGAGAACACAAATTAAGATTTTTAACTCCAACTGCTGCAGTTTGTCAGTCGTATAATATGTGTGAATGGAAACAATATCTATGAGAGCAAAAAAACATGCACAGACAAATCCATATTAAACCCTGCGGCTCGTGACGACACTAAGATGTCCTAAGACACGGAGCACCGGAAGTGATCTCTCACGCATATCTCTACGCTAGACTGTGTACATTGACCAAGTGATCGTGCGCTGAAGACTATTGGACGTCACATTCAACGTAATAAATTATATAAATATTGTTGGGTTTCTCGCACAAACCTGTTTTGTGTCTTAGAACATCAATGTGTCGTCACAAGCCGGTTTGATATGGATTTCTCTGTGCATATTTTATTAACTCTTATGGATTTTGTTTCCATTCACATGAATTATATGACTGACGGACTGCAACGGTTGGAGCTAAACATATTATTTTGTGTTCAACTGAAGAAACGAAGTCACCTATATCTTAGATGCCCTAGGGGTAAGCAGAAAAACATCACAAAAATATCATTTTTGGGTGAACTATACCTTTAACCAAGCCACCAAATCAACTACCACGGAGTAGACTTCAGGACAACATAAGTTGGTCTCTCACTTCTGTCCATTGCAACCAGTTTACATTAAATGCACCAAGGATTGGATGCACATGCTAAATATTCTGAAATTAAGAAAAAAGACACAAAAAAACAATAATCAGTAAACAGCAAATATTTTAATATTAATATTTGCATTCACATCATTACTTTCCCTAGCCTGACAAGCCAGACCCACATCAAGATGTTTGGTCTGGAAACTCACCATTGACGGCTCAATCTGAGGGGCGGGATAAACGGTTGTCTTTCAAACTCCCTCTGTACGCGATAGGATAGCGCTACAACCAACCAGAGCAAAGAAGATGAAGCGCAGCTCGCTGACTGATTAAACATTCGCCGTATCCGGTCGGCTAAACTCCGAACACATCTTCCCTTTTTAAGAATGACTTCAGTGCCGTTCTTTGTTCTTTTCTCAGAGGAAAGCTTAACTCCAAGTCTTCCGGAGGCGCGGGCAGAGCTGATTCGAAAGACCGCCGCCGTTCGCCAGTTTCTGTGTTACTAGAAGCACGCAAACGCAACTCGGCCGTCGTCATTATGGCCCCGCCCGCCGACTCTATTGCCTACACGATGTGATTGGGCCGTCCAGATTCTGAGGAATACAGCTCAGATAGGAATTGAGAGTTGCTAGACCACACTTGCGGGCAAATTAAATTTGCTGCCGCTAGGGTGCGTCTAGATTTCTAGGCTATATTTTCCCTAATTTAATGATGAAAAATAGTTTTGAAACTTCTGAAACATCTCTAACATAAAAAACAAGCCCATGCAGAGCGTCTGTGAGTTTTACATTTGTTTGCTGTTTAGTCTGTCGACCAGAATGTCATAACGCAAAGCTTGTTTAAAAAAAATGATCAAAAGAACTCAACGAAACGTTATCATAACTATCTAACGTACCAAATCAGATGACACATTAAAACTTCTTGCATTACGTTAATGTAATACAAGGTTCTCGTCGCCATTTCTTCACAATAATGCTAGCATGTGATGCACAACATGAGAAATATACCCTGACCACGAATTAAGGATTTGTTCTCTCGGTTTCAGGGTCATGCAGAGACCCTTGGAGGGGCAGGTGCTCAAAGTATAAAAGGGGCACATGGAACAAGGCTTTTAATCGGGCTGTGCTCAAAATATCAATACAGCAATATATTGACACGTTCCTTTCAATACGGATGTTTCTGTATTGACATGGCAGCAAATGCTGTGATGCAGTTTTGATAAGAAACCTTTAAAAGGTCAAAAGTTAAAAAATATTTTAAAAGTAAAATAATAATAATAATAATAATCTTTCCACCTATTAATAACTCTGGGATTAGAAACTGTTATACTTATGATTCTGTTATACAGTAGTAATAGTAAAGAACAGCTGTTATAGTAAACTGTAGGTAGGACATGGTCATTATTCAAAATCAACGTGGCCCGTTACGTACAGTACTGAATAGTTTTATTTAATGTCAGGTCAGTATCTGTGGCTATTTTCATGGCAAAAACTCAATTACAAATATACAAGAGTTACATTTATGCAATACAAATAAAAACCAAGCAAAAAAAAAAAAAGCAATATTTTACAAGATTTTTAACATTAACTTCTAAAACCTTTTCTGGTAAAGTCTTTTAATCTTAAATTCCTAAATAAATCCTTTAGTGGGTTTGCTGCCTTTGCTGTTGTTGTTGCTGCTGATACTGCTGGAGTATATCTGAGACTATAGACATTAAAACAAGCGCTAACACTTGAAGGGGTGTGCATCAGACTGACATGACACATTCATAATCATGACATGAGGATACGTCATGAATATGAAGGAGTTTTAATGTATGTTTATAACAACTGTCATTAAGTGTCGTTCGCTCATTTAATGCAAATATGACATTATGTGACATGTCTTGTTAGTGATAGTGACAAACTTAAAAATTTAAAGTTGTCATAAACACATCTCACATAATGTCATCTTTGCATTAAAAATATAAAAACTCCTTCATATTCATAACCTGGGTATTTTCATACCTTTTCCTGAAATCTACTAGGGCCTTATCTCATGTACTCTGCACTTTGATGTTAGGTCAGGTTCATTTTATATTGACATCGATATTTTTAATAATAATTTTAAAGTATTATTTCCAGAGATATATTATTGAGTTTAGAGGCTATAGTGATTTGGCTGTTGTAAACACTACTGTTACAGAAAAACATATTTTTTTAAAATTAAAATTAGTGCTGGGAATCAATTTAAACAAATTAACTAATTAATAACATTTTTTCTGTAATTAATCAAGATAAATCACGATTTAAAAACATGGGCATTTTTAATATTTTGATATTGTAATAATTTCAGTTACTCTCCAAATTAATGTAGAAACAATTTAAAGACAACATATTGTAAATATGTGTTGTATTGGCATCTTTTTATGAATGAAGGCCAGTATCACTGATACTAATATCTCTATGAAACATTATGACATTGCATTACAGTATAAATGAAAGCTACCAATTTCAATATGTATTAGGCTTTAAAAAAAAACACTTAATTTAAGTGAACTTAAAACAATCTTCATCATCTATCATCTAGCTACTGGGGTTCCCCAGGGCTCAGTGCTTGGACCACTTCTCTTCTCCATCTACATGTCATCATTAGGCTCGGTCATTCAGAAACACGGCTTCTCCTATCACTGCTATGCTGATGACACTCAACTCTACTTCTCATTTCAACCAGATTATCCTACAGTTGATGTTCGTATCGCTGCCTGTCTGACAGACATTTCTGACTGGATGAAAGAGCATCATCTTCAACTCAATCTTGCAAAGACAGAATTACTTGTTTTCTCAACTAACCCAGCACTTCATCAAAATTTCTCCATTGAGCTTGGTTCATCGACCATAACTCCATCAAGGACAGCCAGGAACCTTGGAGTTGTGATTGATGACCAGTTAAACTTCACTGACCACATTACTGCCACAGCCCGGTGCTGCAGATTTGCTTTATACAACATTAGAAAGATTAGACCCTTCCTATCAGAACAGGCTGCACAACTCCTGGTTCAAGCTCTTGTTCTCTCCAGACTGGACTATTGTAATGCTCTTCTGGCTGGGCTTCCAGCATGCACTATCAAACCCTTGCAGCTGATCCAGAATGCAGTGGCGAGAGTGGTCTTTAATGAGCCGAAGAGAGCGCATGTTACGCCTCTCTTCATCAAACTGCACTGGTTGCCAATGGCTGCTCGCATCAAATTCAAGGCACTAGTTATCGCCTACAAAACAACCACTGGCTCTGCACCAATATACCTAAACTCACTTGTTCAGACTTACACACCCTCCAGAAGCTTGCGTTCTGCGAATGAGCGGCGCCTCGTGGTTCTTTCCCAAAGAGGCATGAAATCGCTCTCACGGACATTTTCCTGGACCGTTTCCACCTGGTGGAATGACCTGCCGATCTCAATTCGTGCTGCCGAGTCTGTAGCCATTTTTAAAAAACATCTTAAGACACATCTCTTCCAATTGCACTTGACCAATACAGAATAGCACTTACTGATCACCACAGCAACGACCAAAAAGCGCACACTCCTGGATCATATCTACGTCTCTCATCCGGATTTGTGCCTTCAGGCGGGTATGTTACATAGTTATCATAACTATCAAAATCCAGTGTTCTGTATTTTGCGTACGTGAGTTTTTGCTGTCGATGGCTATTGCTGCGCGTTTAGCTAGAATGCCATACAAAACCAACCCATTGGGCCACTGAATCTGCATTAACGACAACAGCTGGGGCAAAAGCCTTAGTCCTAATGGGTTGTTATCATGGCTATCAAAATCCAGTGTTCGGCATTTTGCATACGTGAGTTTTTGTTGTAGATGTCTATAAAAAGAAAAAAAAAGAAAAAAATTGTGTACTGTGCTAATTAATTGAGATTTCTTACAGCTCTTACAGGTTGTTGGCCTTGTTTGTTTCGTTGCTTCTATTACTCTCCCCTTTTTTGTAAGTCGCTTTGGATAAAAGCGTCTGCTAAATGATTAAATGTAAATGTAAATGTATATAAACCCATTATAATAAATGTTATATTTACCGGTGGCCTTTTAGACAGAAAACGTAATAGAATTATCATTATCAAAACCTTTGTGAATTATCATTAAAGCTACACTTTTCTCTGTGATGAACATGATTGAAACCTGTTCTGAATTTATATAACGTTATATTAATGATAATAAAAAACAGATATAGGCTAATTCAGAGGATGAAAAATCAGTATAAGCCTTTACCAGTGTTTTTAAATAAATACTAGAATAAAAATAATAGGTTTAAAGTATAAATAGTTTTTAGTAAAATAACAAAGACAAGACTGTGTGTAACTCTACGCCCGTGAAACTTTTCTCCCTCAAACAGCAAACTAATGTTAACGTTACTTCTACAATACACATACAGGAAACAGCAATATAAACAACAGCTCCATGCTCTCTCCACGTCGTTCTTGTAAAATAATAACTAACTAAACAAACACTTCGCTGAGAACAACACTTAACGTTACCGTTGTATTGAAGAATCCTCTTCTCAGTCCACTCTCCACTGGCGCACGCGAGCGGCGTGAAAGATGAGGTCATAGGGTGAAAGGTCATCATCATGTGAATCATTTTATTGTTTTTATTTAATTTTACTAATAGTTAGATTGGGCAGGCCTTCACAAAAGGGCCTTTGATTATATATATATGAATATAATCGTATTTTTGTTTTTGTTTTGTTTTTCCTTCACAAAAAGGGCACTTTGGGCATCAAGGGGCAAAGAGGCAGGTGCTCAAGCACCCCATCCCCCCCCCCCCCCCTTCTGCACGTGCCTGCTCGGTTTACTCAGTCATGTCCACATTGTAACTACTAAATTAATTTGTTCAACTTAACAAAAGCTAACGTTAAACTGCTAACTTTCTAGGAAGTTAGCTCGTCATTAAAACACTCAAACTGTTGAAATATACAGAATTAGGTGATGACAGCACAACCATTGCATGAAATTACATTTACTGAATAAAATAAATCTAAAAATCGACTATATAATGCTGTTTATTGCTTACCTGTCAAGACCATGGACGAGACTTGCGTGCAGTGCAGATCGGAGAAGCCCTCAGCGGTTCCGCGCATGCGCAGCTTCCTTGCTTCAAGACGACGTAAATTTTACTAGATTTTTTTTTAAATAGCTTCATGTACTTTATTAATTTGTGTAAATATGCCAGAAAGTCACAAGTGAAATTTACTTTTCTGTTAGATGTCTAATATTTACAAGTAAAAATTGAGTACGTTTAGATTTTACTTAAAACTCTACAGTTTTCACTTTTACAAGATTATTCTAAGCAAAATATGCATCATTTTTCCTATTTTACTTACTTTGCCATAAAATTTTTTTTTACAGTGTGTTACAATGCAGTCAAAGAAGTCTGTCCGAAATCAGTTTCGTGAGGTGCCTTCAAGCCTTACAAGCCATTGTCTCATAAGGCAGTGAGGCAATGAGTTAGCTGCCTAAGTTTTTGGACGCAGCCTGTATGTGCATGTCCCTAAACATAATGATGGACATTAAAGGGAAAGTTCACCCAAAAATGAAAATTTGATGTTTAATTTGATCTGCTAACCCCCAAGGCATTCAACATGTAGGTGTGTTTGTTTCTTCAGTAGAACACAAATCAAGATTTTTAACTCCGAACATTGCTCGTATAATGCATGTCAATGGGGTCTAATTCTAATTAGTATTACATTTCCATGTGTGTAGATTTGATTGTGAAGGCATTATATAACCTAACTATTGACTTCCAACAAGTGTTTTTTTAGTTCCAGGAAACCATGGGTGTTCACCTGTACCAACCACACCCAAGAATTCATGTGTTAGACTTGATTGTAATAAGAAGAATGATAACTTCTTCTCTTGACATGATCATAAAAGATGACACCTACGACAAAATGACTGTACTTAAGCTTTTATTATTGCCCACTAACATCTTTTTGTCTGGCTTCTTCAATTCAACAAATGCCACTTCATTAAATACTTAGGTAACTCAGTTGGTAAATTTGTTTTTCAAACTATAAATAGGTCTAATTTGTTGAGTTTCCTATTATAACAACGCATTTCAAGGAAATTCTTTAAACAAGAAAGTTGTCATCTCTTCGATAAAGTAGGACTATAAACCTAATTAAGAAAACTGTATGCTCACTGGATTTTTCAGAAACGTTTAATAGCCCTAACGATTTTAAATGTCGCCTAATAAAACCATATAGGCTGTAGTCATAATAGCAAACTAATTAGGTAAACATATACTGACTAAGAAAAAGAACAAATCCAAATGATAGTGAGTTCATGTCTGAAGCTCCACCATTTTGATCTTCAGGAGTATTTTTACCTTTAAGAGAAAAAAAAAGTTCTATACTATTTTTCTTTTCTTCTATAAAATATAAGAGACTGTGTGTGTCATTATCCTTTTATGTCAAATATTCCTTTAAAGCAGTTTAAATAATTACAGTTATTATAAGTCTATAATATATTTTTCGATTTTCTACATCAATTGTTTCAAATAAAACGGACATTTAGAACGGGTTATTTTATTTTTTTACCACAACATTTAGAATGTCTGCTTTTTACCCCATCTAAAGAAAAGTGTTTATGCTATACACTTGGTATGGGAAATATACCAGGTTTACAGGCTACAAAAAATAAAATATAAAAATTATAATAATAAATAAATGCGTGTCTCAGCACCACGAGTTGAGCATTGGACTGGTGACGTCTAATCGAGAAATGAAAACCATTGAAACGATGTCTCAGAATGTGAGGAATGCTTTTGTTTTGTCCTGTTCTGACATCTCACATGTGTAGTAAATAGGATTAGTTGACGTAGGATCCTTAAAAAATATGTGCACTGATGAAAAATATTCTGTAAAATAAATACTTCAGAAAAAACAAACGTAATTTACATTTAAAAAAAAAAAAGTTAGTTCAAAGAACAAAATAAATGCTATATTAGTCAATTCAAGCTTGTAGAAATTAAAGTGTATATATCATCAAAATTAAAAAAAATTGATACTGTTGTTCCCATAATGCACTGGGCGAGGAATAATTAAAAGAGTTGATTTTTGGGCGATTTCCAACTTTTGTTGTTAAGTTCAGTAACTTGTCATTTTGTGACATTTGGACACAATCATATTCTACTCAAAATTGCACATTATATTGTATAAAAAATATTGATGTCTATATGTTCAGGTGCTGTCAGATGTTTGTAGTTTCTACTAATATGTAGATATGTGGCCCTATTTTAACGATCTGAAACGCAAGTGTCAAAGCGCTGAGCGCAAGTAATTTTGTGGGCGGGTCTCGGCGCTGTTCCTATTTTCCCGGCGGGATAAATGGCTCTTGCGCCCGGCGCAAATCTAAAATGGGTTGGTCTGAAGTAGCTTTATTATTCATAGGTGTGGTTTGGGCAACGTGAATAAACCAATCAGAGCGTCATCCAACATTCCCTCTAAAAGCAGGTGCACAAGTTCCATTATGGGATTGCTATTATTATGGCGTATTTGCAGGCGCACTCCAGGAGCGGTTCACAGCCGACGTGACTGATGTTCTAGTAAGAGCAGCCCTTACGAAACAAAAATATATTGCAGTATATTGGAAAATTTCATGCAATACATTAGGAAATATATTAACATATATGGGAATTAATAATTATATTTTTCAATATATTGCAATATATTGAAAGCGGCAATCATTTGTATATTTTGCAATATATTACATGAATATATAATATATTTTATAATACCATCAATATATTATTCCATATATTTACAATATATTAAATTATATTTCAACTAATATATTGGTAAATATATTTTCCTTTCGTAAGGGAGTGAAAGACAGAGAAGTTGTGTTGTATGGGGATGGGAGAAACCCACCCAAAATAGCGTCGGTTAAACAGTTTTTTATTTTTTCAGTCGATTTTTTTTTTTCCTGGTTCTTGACGGACAAACCAATTTGTCAGATGTCCTTAAATATTAACACAATGTGTTAATATTTTTTTTTAGTGTAACAATTTATGATTTGCAAAAATAACTGTTGCATCTGTGTAGATTATATGAGCAAAGTGTATGCGCGTAGTGCACGTTATACATTATGGTCAAGCACGCGCCCTTAAAATAGCAGAATGAACAACGCGCCACTGACTTTAGATTAGGTTTTTTCTGGTCAGTGGCGCAACTGTTTAATGGAACAGCAAAATAGCACCAGGGATTGTTTGCGCCGGAACACGCCTCCTTTTTTGCGCTGAACCGCCCAGGGAGCGCAAGTTCATTCACTAGTTTAGCGACGTGCTTCTGTGGAGGGAAAAGCGCGCTTTGCGCGGGTGCAAAATAGGAATGACACATGCGTCGGTGTACAAAGTCAATTGCGCTGGGTGCAAGATAGGGCCCATGGTGTCTACACAATATCGATTGTAATATATACTTAGATGCAGAAGTAAATCATACACTTTAAAGTGTGGTTTAATTGATTGTTATATTGTTTGACAAAGTTGTGGCCTACTTATTTTCCTTGTTAATTGTACTTTAAAGTAGAGTTCACTTAATTTCATATGTAAAATTTACTTTAAAAAATATGTTTGAAAAAGTTTGCAAAAAAAAGTAAATGTTACTTATTGTTTGTTTTTTCAGTGTGCTGCATGATCATTTGTATATATATATATATATATATATATATATATATATATATATATATATATATATATATATATATATATATATATATATAGTCGCAATTTATCCATATAATTAGGCCTAATGGAAAAAAGTTTTTGATGTTGTTTTTTGAAGTTTTTTTTGTTGTGTAAATGTATTATAAAAATAAATGTTCCCCAACAAATATTCATGCATTAATAAATAAAATTTCAGATATGTATCCTTAAATCATTGCGTAGGCCTCTGCAAGTGATAAGAAATTAAAAGATTTTTGACAAATTTTAAAATATTCTTGATTGAAATTAAATGAAAACAGTGAACAGTGAAATGTATTTCTATAAATAAGCCTGGCTATAATTCATGATGACAAAGACCACACCTTTTAGACAGACACAATACAAAATATTTAGGTTTTCAGTAGACATTTCAAATAGCGTATCTCCGCGTATCATTGAAGTAAAAAACGCACAATCAGGACGTCATGCAGTGCTATATAAAAAGAAGCACCACAGGTTATTCAAGAGTGAAAAGCTTGAGTGCCAGTACTTAAGTAGGTTACTTACCAGTACTTAAAGCCACTTCGACAACAGCGGATTACAAATCAAGGAAAAATTATCTGTCCAAGAATTGGTAAGGATATTTAACTAACCAAATTTATTTGTGTTGATTATATTCATATTACAAAGTACAGTTTTTATTACTTAATAAATTTATGGCATAATAAAAATTGAAGCATTACTATATTAATGGCATATGGAATGTAATTATGATCAAATGTCTTTGAAAGAGATTGCAGTAGTCAATATAAAACGTATTTTGCATGAAACTCTGTAAAGTAACCTTAATTTATCTTCATATTGATTAGAAAATGCATTATCTATGGAAAATCGGTGGGATCTATTTTTTTACAGAAAGATTTGTGTTTAATATTAAGAAGTTACAATAAGAGAATATTGTAATTTGGATAATGCTAATCAGTTGGCATAAATAGAAGTTAAAAACTATTTTATGATGTCAAGATGTATGGTGTCTGTGTTCCATTTCATTTATTCCATTCCATTAAATATAACATTTACACTAGTAAGTAAAATACATGATTTGCAACAAGTCTTTAACCCTTTCATGGCTACTTCAAATTTCAGCATTTTTCAATGAGTCTTTCAGCATGTCTTTTCAACATGTCTCAATGAGTCTTTCTGGGCATTTCTTTGCATTGAGAAGATCTTTTCGTGTAATCTCAGTCTTCTCAGTTTTCTCAGGTTGTTCTAATTCAGCTGATAAATCTTTCAACAGATGTTGACGATTCCTTATTATAACACCACCCCCAGCTGTCTCAATATTATAGGACCCTGGTTGAATTTGTTCAAATACAATGCCTTTCTGGTTCCCGTCATTAGTTCTATTTTTAAATCTGACCTCCTCACCAGCACAAAGTTCAGGCAAATGACGAGTTCCTTTATCATAATAGACCTTTTGTTTAGCCTTTTGTTGTTCTTTGAATTTTTTGACTTTCTCACTGCCTTCTGTTAAGAAAAGATCCTCGGCTATAGGAAGATTAGAACGCAGACGTCATCCCATCAGAAGACAAGCTGGAGAATTTCCACACTCAAGAGGTGTACTACAATAAGCAAGCAGTCCCATGTAAAAACTACTCCCATCATCTCTTGCCTTTTGCATAAATCTTTTCCCAGCTCCAACAGATTTTCCCATTAGACTCCATTAGACTGCATTTCCATTAGACTCCATATTTATTATATATTTTTATATATTTTCCCTCAGTCTAAGTCCCCTCGACATTGTATGTCTGAAGTCCCAGTCTTTTGAAAAACTCTGAAAGCTAGCATTAACAAATTGAGGGCCATTGTCAGTAAAAACTTCAGCTGGTACTCCATGTCGAGCAAAGATCGACGTCAGGCTTGAAATAACATTTTCTGCAGTAGTTGTGCTTAATGCATACACTTCAGGATACAACAAAAAATAATCAGTAACCAAAAGGTATTTCTTTCCTTGACATGTGAAAATGTCTACACCTATTTTTTGGTAGGGTCTTTCAGGTACCGGATGGGACTTCAATGGCTCTCTTGGAGTATTAAATTAATATTTATAATTTTTTTTAGATTTATTAGTCCCCAAATGGCCTTTGTGAACTTTCTTCCACATCTCATGTCTCAGATTACTTGGAATCACTACTTACTTTCCTTCATACAGAATTCTATCACAGACAGATAGTTCTGACTTGCAGTATCAAAATTCATGAACATCTCCGACACAATTTAGTTTAATCTCCGGCCAACCATTCATGACATAATATTTCACCGTGAGCGTTTGGTCTTGTTCCGTCTCTTTGCAGAGTTTCATTTTGGAATCAGCAACAGGTAAAGCTTCAACAATCATGTTTACATTATGCTTGAATATCCGCAGTCAATTTTCCACTCAAGGGTATAGTCGGATCTACTGTGTCTGCCACAAACATTAATCGACCTGGTGTATAAAACACATTTAATGCATATCGTTGCTATCTAATCATCATTCTTTGAATTCTCAACGGACAATCATTACATGAACAAATGAACAAATCATTTTAACAATGCATTCAATGGTTTATGGTCAGTTTCAACTGATCTCTCACAAGCAAAAGTAATGCTAAGTAACACTTTTTCAATTTGAGCATACCTGCACTCTGCATCAGTCATTGAACGGGAGGCATATTCCACTGATTCCCATGTTCCATCATAGTCCTGAAGAAGTACTTCTCCCAATCCTGTCTGTGAAACATCAGCTGAAATTTTAATAGAATGTTTAGGATTATAAAACTTCAAGATTGGTTCTTTAGTCAAGATCACTTTCAACTGTTGCCACACAGACTCCTGTTCATGGTTCCAGTTCCATTCATTCTTTTTCTCAGTCATCTCAAGGGAGATGTCTTCTCAAAAAGATTAGGTAAAAATGTACTCATATAAATCAACATACCCATGAATCTCTGAACATCCTTTACACTTTGGTCTTGGCATATGTTCATTAGAAGAAATCTTCATGGGATCTGTTTTCCTTCATAGGAAATAGTTTTGCATTCTTCTTATCCACAATAACAAACAAACTAACTCATTCTGTGTGCTGATCAATTTTTTGTTGTATCACTCCTAAACTCTCCATTCTATCCAATTCTTCTTTTAATTGTCTTTGAAATGAAAACGGTACCTTTCAACATGGCTGTATAAAGGGGGGCAAAGATTCATTTATTTGGATTGTGTGCTCACCTGACAAACAGCCTAAGCCTTTCTATTAGGATTGAGTCATACTCTGGTTCAGACTTTGTTAAATCTTCTATGAACAGCACTCTTTTCACCAGATGCAGCCTTTCACAAGCAGACAAGCCCAAAATAGCTTGAAAATCATTTGGTGCCACTACAAATGACAGAGAGTTAACTTTATCCTTATATCCTTATTTGTCCTTTCACTAGTATGTCTGCTCCAGAGCATCCAGTTACTTTTAATTTTGGTCTTGGCTTTAGTTTGTTGAATTCAGTTTCAGAAATCATATTTACTTGAGTTGTTCACCTTCACTTTTTGCTACTGCATCCACATAGAACAATTCATCAAAGTGTATAGTATACAGAGCAACAACAACAAGGTTGTTTTCATTTTAGACATTTATGTAAAATGGACATTTAAATGCAGACCTCTCAAGCTGCGATACCGAACAGAACCACATGGAGATGCCAAAAAAAACCCTCCTAAATCAACCGTTTTGACTGCATAACCTACAATTACTAAACACAACAACATCGCTCCCACCACTGCACACATGCTCAGTATATCATCAGCTCTGCTGCTCGTGCTCATTATCATCATGAGTTCTCTCTTAACAGTTGGTTAAGTCAGTGTACTGTTAACTGAATAATTCCGGGATGTTGGTTTATTTCGTGTCAGGGGGAGAGTCAGTCACGTCAAAAAGTGAATAACTTTAGAAATGTGTGGATTAGTGCTTAATAGAGATGCAAACTGTTTGGAACAGTTCGGTCTGATTTGGTGAAATTATTCGTTCACGAACCGGTCATCACTAACATTCAAACATGAGAAATCAAACATTATCCTTCCTGTGTGTGTGTGTGGAAACAACAACAATGCACTGAAATGGATATGTATGCTGCGTGAGATCAGTGATCGAGAGTTCGCACACACATTCTCTGTGCATCAATATAACAGGCTATCACCCCGCTTACTGTATGACACCAAAATTTGCTCTTCAGAAACATTCGCAGTAAGCCTAAACAATAGCCTATGCCTTCTTTACATTAGTGTTCTTATTTCTTTTTTATTTATTTATTTACAGGAACAGTGCATATTAATACAAATTTCTGTCAATAGGCCAGAGTTAGCCAAAAGGCTATTTTCACCTGTAGTCCCTAGACAGACATCAACCTTAAAGAGAGTAAAAAGTTAAATTTTACATAACAATATAACAACTAAAATACAATTTAAACAAGCACTAAGTTAAGATGTACAATAAAAACATGGACCAACATCAGACAAATACATGACCACATACACACAAAGCAAACTGTTTCGGACTGTTTGAAAGAATTAGATTACTGGATCACTGAACACTTTCCCAGAGTTTAATGGCTTAAACTCACAAACAGAGAATTGCAATTGTGATTGTAAAATGCAGTGGTCTCGGATTGGTTAGCTGGCCCAGCTGTGTTCTGATTCGCTAACCGCCTAGTTCACGTGTTTGATGATCGGCAAGTTATCACGAGCTGTGGGCGGGGCACCGTAATTATGTGTTTTCAACACTGACAGGGAGTCGGAGCCTGCTGGATTTACAACACAAGATCATCCACTTCACCTGATATATGTTATTTGACATTACGTGAGGGAACAAGGTCGAAAATGGTTGTGTTAGTTGATCGGTAAAGTTATCACTGGCTGTGGGCCTCTGAGCCACCTTTTTATGTTTGTTACAACACTGACGGAGCCTGCTGGATTTACAACACAAGATCATCCACTTCACCTGATATATGTAATGTGACACTACATGAGGGAAAAGGGTAGAAAATTATTGTGTTAGTTGATTGGCAAAGTTATCACAGGCTGTGGGCGTCCGGCCACCGATATATGTTTAACACTGACAGAGATGGGGCATGCTGGATTTACAACTTAAGATCATCCACTTCTCCTGATATGTGACATTTTTCTGACTGTGTAATGTAATTTGAAGTGTATGAAACCTAAAATAAACATTAAAGATGTAACTTTGCTCAAACAGCAACATTACACACTAGCTAAAGTTAGAAAAGTGAAATTGTGTTTTTCCACACCTTTAAATTATTTTAACGCATTGACAGCCCTAATATATATATATATATATATATATATATATATATATATATATATATATATATATATATATGTGTGTGTGTGTGTGTGTGTGTGTGTGTGTGTGTATATAAACTTTGTGCATATTGCTTGCTTTGCAGACTCTTATTATTAACACTGAACTTTTCCCATAATGAAGAGAAAAATATTTTTCATCATTTGCATTCTTATTGGTAGGTGATTCATATCATGCATATTTTTTTTAAAAAATATTTCATCAATTATCTTATATGTAAAATATGCATGTGCAAAATATGAAATACAAAAAAATAACACTAACTTTTTGTTTTTTTCTAGCAACAGACCAAACAGCAGCTCAAAGCCCAACAGGTTCAACATCATCTGTTAGTACAGCCGACACATCTACAACACTCGCAGACACAACAATGTCATCAGCAGTTACAACTCTTGCTGAAACATCCACAAGTACTTTAGTTACAACAACGTCACTTCAAACAACAGCTGCATCCTCAACAACACCTATAACAACAGCCGTGTCCTCAGTGACCACTACAACTCCTGCTGGAACATCCACATCTACAGCAGCAGAAACCACAACAGCATCACAAACTACTGTTACAACAGCGGCATCTTCCACAACACCTACAACAACAGCCGTGTCCTCAGCAACCTCTATAACTCCTGCTGGGACATCCACATCTACAGCAGCAGAAACCACAACAGCACCACAAACTACTGTTACAACAGCTGCATCCTCCACAACACCTACAACAACAGCAGTGTCCTCCGCGACCACTACAGCTCCTGCTGGAACATCCACCACACAAGCACCACAAACTACTGTTACAACAGAGGCATCCTCTACAACACCTACAACAACAGCAGTGTCCTCAGCAACCACTACAGCTCCTGCTGGAACACCCACCACAACAGCAGCAGAAACCACAACAGCACCACAAACTACTGTTACAACAGCGGCATCTTCCACAACACCTACAACAACAGCAGTGTCCTCAGCGACCACTACAGCTCCTGCTGGAACATCCACCACAACAGCAGCAGAAACCACAACAGCACCACAAACTACTGTTACAACAGCTGCATCCTCCACAACACCTACAACAACAGCAGTGTCCTCAGCAACCACTACAGCTCCTGCTGGAACACCCACAACAACAGCAGCAGAAACCACAACAGCACCACAAACTACTGTTACAACAGCGGCATCTTCCACAACACCTACAACAACAGCAGTGTCCTCAGTAACCTCTACAACCCCTGCTGGGACATCCACCACAACAGCAGCAGAAACCACAACAGCACCACAAACTACTGTTACAACAGCTGCATCCTCCACAACACCTATAACAACATCAGTGTCCTCAGGGACCACTACAACTGCTGCTGGAACATCCACCACAACAGCAGCAGAAACCACAACAGCAGCACCAACTACTGTTACAACAGCGGCATCCTCTACAACACCTACAACAACAGCAGTGTCCTCAGCGATCACTACAGCTCCTGCTGGAACATCCACCCCAACTACAGCAGCAGAAACCACAACAGCACCACAAACTACTGTTACAACAGGGGCATCTTCCACAACACCTACAACAACAGCAGTGTCCTCAGCAACCTCTATAAATCCTGCTGTAACATCCACCACATCTACAGCAGCAGAAACAACAACCGCACCACAAACTACTGTTACAACAGCTGCATCCTCCACATCACCCACAACAACAGCTGTGTCCTCAGCAAGCACTACAGCTCCTGCAGGATCATCCACCACAACAGCAGCAGAAACCACAACAGCAGCACCAACTACTGTTACAACAGCGGCATCCTCTACAACACCTACAACAACATCAGTGTCCTCAGCGACCACTACAGCTCCTGCTGGAACATCCACCCCAACTACAGCAGCAGAAACAACAACCGCACCACAAACTACTGTTACAACAGCTGCATCCTCCACAACACCTACAACAACAGCAGTGTCCTCAGCAACCACTACAGCTCCTGCTGGAACACCCACAACAACAGCAGCAGAAACCACAACAGCACCACAAACTACTGTTACAACAGCGGCATCTTCCACAACACCTACAACAACAGCAGTGTCCTCAGCGACCACTACAGCTCCTGCTGGAACATCCACCACAACAGCAGCAGAAACCACAACAGCACCACAAACTACTGTTACAACAGCTGCATCCTCCACAACACCTACAACAACAGCAGTGTCCTCAGTAACCTCAACAACTCCTGCTGGGACATCCACCACAACAGCAGCAGAAACCACAACAGCACCACAAACTACTGTTACAACAGCTGCATCCTTCACAACACCCATAACAACATCAGTGTCCTCAGGGACCACTACAACTGCTGCTGGAACATCCACCACAACAGCAGCAGAAACCACAACAGCAGCACCTACTACTGTTACAACAGCGGCATCCTCTACAACACCTACAACAACAGCAGTGTCCTCAGCGATCACTACAGCTCCTGCTGGAACATCCACCCCAACTACAGCAGCAGAAACCACAACAGCACCACAAACTACTGTTACAACAGGGGCATCTTCCACAACACCTACAACAACAGCAGTGTCCTCAGCAACCTCTATAACTCCTGCTGTAACATCCACCACATCTACAGCAGCAGAAACCACAACCGCACCACAAACTACTGTTACAACAGCTGCATCCTCCACATCACCCACAACAACAGCTGTGTCCTCAGCAAGCACTACAGCTCCTGCAGGATCATCCACCACAACAGCAGCAGAAACCACAACAGCAGCACCAACTACTGTTACAACAGCGGCATCCTCTACAACACCTACAACAACATCAGTGTCCTCAGCGACCACTACAGCTCCTGCTGGAACATCCACCCCAACTACAGCAGCAGAAACAACAACCGCACCACAAACTACTGTTACAACAGCTGCATCCTCCACAACACCTACAACAACAGCAGTGTCCTCAGCAACCACTACAGCTCCTGCTGGAACACCCACAACAACAGCAGCAGAAACCACAACAGCACCACAAACTACTGTTACAACAGCGGCATCTTCCACAACACCTACAACAACAGCAGTGTCCTCAGTAACCTCTACAACCCCTGCTGGGACATCCACCACAACAGCAGCAGAAACCACAACAGCACCACAAACTACTGTTACAACAGCTGCATCCTCCACAACACCTATAACAACATCAGTGTCCTCAGGGACCACTACAACTGCTGCTGGAACATCCACCACAACAGCAGCAGAAACCACAACAGCAGCACCAACTACTGTTACAACAGCGGCATCCTCTACAACACCTACAACAACAGCAGTGTCCTCAGCGATCACTACAGCTCCTGCTGGAACATCCACCCCAACTACAGCAGCAGAAACCACAACAGCACCACAAACTACTGTTACAACAGGGGCATCTTCCACAACACCTACAACAACAGCAGTGTCCTCAGCAACCTCTATAACTCCTGCTGTAACATCCACCACATCTACAGCAGCAGAAACAACAACCGCACCACAAACTACTGTTACAACAGCTGCATCCTCCACATCACCCACAACAACAGCTGTGTCCTCAGCAAGCACTACAGCTCCTGCAGGATCATCCACCACAACAGCAGCAGAAACCACAACAGCAGCACCAACTACTGTTACAACAGCGGCATCCTCTACAACACCTACAACAACATCAGTGTCCTCAGCGACCACTACAGCTCCTGCTGGAACATCCACCCCAACTACAGCAGCAGAAACAACAACCGCACCACAAACTACTGTTACAACAGCTGCATCCTCCACATCACCCACAACAACAGCTGTGTCCTCACCAAGCACTACAGCTCCTGCAGGATCATCCACCACAACAGCAGCAGAAACCACAACACCAGCACCAACTACTGTTACAACAGCAGCATCCTCTGCAACACCTACAACAACATCAGTGTCATCAGCGACCACTACAGCTCCTGCTGGAACATCCACCACAACAGCAGCAGAAACCACAACAGCAGCACAAACTACTGTTACAACAGTGGTACCCTCTACAACACCTATAACAACAGCAGTGTCCTCAGCGACCACAGCAACAGCTGCTGGAACATTCACCACATCTACAGCAGCAGAAACCACAACAGCACCACAAACTACTGTTACAACAGGGACATCTACCACAACACCTACATCAACAGCAGTGTCCTCAGCAACCTCTACAGCTGCTGCTGGAACATCCACCACATCCACAGCAGCAGAAACCACAACCGCAGCACAAACTACTGTTACAACAGCTCCATCCTCCACAACACCTACAACAACAGCCGTGTCCTCAGCAACCACTACAGCTGCTGCAGGAACATCCACATCTACAGCAGCAGAAACCACAACAGCACCACAAACTACTGTGTCAACAGCTGCATCCTCCACAACAACCACAACAACAGCAGAGTCCTCAGCAACCTCTACAGCTGCTGCTGGAACATCCACCAGTACATTTTCACAAACCACAACAGCACCACAAACTACTGTTTCAACAGCTCAATCCTCTACAACACCTACAACAACAGCAGTGTCCTCAGATACCACTACAGCTCCTGCTGGATCATCAACCACATCTACAGCAGCAGAAACCACAACCGCACCACAAACTACTGTAACAACGGCTGCATCCTCTACAACACCTACAACAACAGCAGTGTCCTCAGCAACCTCTACAGCTCCTGCTGGAACATCCACATCTACAGCAGCAGAAACCACAACCGCACCACAAACTACTGTAACAACAGCTGCATTCTCTACAACACCTACAACAACAGCAGTGTCCTTAGCAACACCTACAGCTCCTGCTGGAACATCCACATCTACAGCAGCAGAAACCACAACAGCACCAAAAACTAGTGTTACAACAGCGGCATCTTCCACAACACCTACAACAACAGCAGTGTCCTCAGTGACCTCTACAACTCCTGCTGCAACATCCACCACATCTACAGCAGCAGAAACCACAACCGCACCACAAACTACTGTTACAACAGCTGCATCCTCCACAACACCTACAACAACATCAGTGTCCTCAGCAACCACTACAGCTCCTGCTGGAACATCCACATCTACAGCAGCAGAAACCACAACAGCATCACAAACTGCTGTTTCAACAGCTCAATCCTCTACAACACCTACAACAACAGCAGTGTCCTCAGCAACACCTACAGCTCCTGCTGGAACATCCACATCTACAGCAGCAGAAACCACAACAGCACCAAAAACTACTGTTACAACAGCGGCATCTTCCACAACACCTACAACAACAGCAGTGTCCTCAGTGACCTCTACAACTCCTGCTGCAACATCCACCACATCTACAGCAGCAGAAACCACAACCGCACCACAAACTACTGTTACAACAGCTCCATCCTCCACAACACCTACAACATCAGCGTCCTCAGCAACCACTACAGCTCCTGCTGGAACATCAACATCTACAGCAGCAGAAACCACAACAGCACCACAAACTACTGTTTCAACAGCTGCATCCTCCACACCACCCACAACAACAGCCGTATCCTCAGTAACCACTACAGCTCCTGCTGGATCATCCACCACTACAGCAGCAGAAACCACAATAGCGGCACAAACTACTGTTACAACAGCTTCATCCTCCACAACACCTACAACAGGTGTAACCACAACAGCAACAGGTGCAACAGGTGTAACCACAACAGCATCACAAACTGCTGTTTCAACAGCTCAATCCTCTACAACACCTACAACAACAGCAGTGTCCTCAGCAACACCTACAGCTCCTGCTGGAACATCCACATCTACAGCAGCAGAAACCACAACAGCACCAAAAACTACTGTTACAACAGTGTCATCTTCCACAACACCTACAACAACAGCAGTGTCCTCAGTGACCTCTACAACTCCTGCTGCAACATCCACCACATCTACAGCAGCAGAAACCACAACCGCACCACAAACTACTGTTACAACAGCTCCATCCTCCACAACACCTACAAAAACATCAGTGTCCTCAGCAACCACTACAGCTCCTGCTGGAACATCCACATCTACAGCAGCAGAAACCACAACAGCACCACAAACTACTGTTTCAACAGCTGCATCTTCCACAACACTCACAACAACAGCCGTGTCCTCAGTAACCACTACAGCTCCTGCTGGATCATCCACCACTACAGCAGCAGAAACCACAATAGCGGCACAAACTACTGTTACAACAGCTTCATCCTCCACAACACCTACAACAGGTGTAACAGTTGTAACCACAACAGCAACAGATGCAACAGGTGTAACCACAACAGCACCACAAACTACTGTTACAACAGCTGCATCCTCCACAACATCTACAACAACATTAGTGTCGTCAGCGACCACTACAGCTCCTGCTGGAACATCCACCATTACAGCATCACAAACCACAACAGTACCACAAACTACTGTTACAACACCTGCAACATCGGCAGTGTCCTCAGCGACCACTACAGCTCCATCTGGGGTATCCACCACTACAGCAGCAGAAACCACAATAGCGGCACAAACTACTGTTACAACAGCTGCATCCTCCGCAACACCTACAACAACAGCAGTGTCCTCAGCAACCACTACAGCTCCTGCTGCAACATCCACATCTACAGCAGCAGAAACCACAACAGCAGCACAAACTACTGTTACAACATCTGCATCCTCTACATCACCTACAACAACAGCAGTGTCCTCAGCGACCATTACAGCTCCTGCTGGAACATCCACCAGTACATTTTCACAAACTACAACAGCACCACAAACTACTGTTTCAACAGCTCAATCCTCAACAACACCTACAACAATAGCAGTGTCCTCAGCAACCACTACAGCTCCTGCAGGAACATCCACATCTAGAGCAGCAGAAACCACAACAGCACCACAAACTACTGTTACAACAGTTCCATCCTCCACAACACCCACAACAACAGCAGTGACCTCAGCGACCACTACAGCTCCTACTGGAACATTCACCACATCTACAGCAGCAGAAACCACAACCGCACCACAAACAACTGCTACAACAGCTCCATCCTCCACAACACCTACAACAACATCAGTGTCCTCAGCAACCACTACAGCTCATGTTGGATCATCAACATCTACAGCAGCAGAAACCACAACAGCACCACAAACTACTGTTTCAACAGCTGCATCCTCCACAACACCTACAACAAAAGCAGTGTCCTCAGCGACCACTACAGCTCCTGCTGGAGCATCAACCACTACAGCAGCAGAAACCACAACAGCAGCACAAACTGCTGTTACAACAACTTCATCCTCCACAACACCTACAAAAACATCAGTGTCCTCAGCAACCACTACAGCTCCTGCAGGAACATCCACATCTACAGCAGCAGAAACCACAACAGCACCACAAACTACTGTTACAACAGTTGCATCCTCCACAACACCCACAACAACAGCAGTGACCTCAGCGACCACTACAGCTCCTGCTGGGACATCCATCACTACAGCAGTAGAAACCACAACAGCACCACAAACTACTGTTACAACAGCTTCATCCTCCACAACAACTACAACAACATCAGTGTACTCAGCAACCACTACAGCTCCTGCTGGAACATCTACCACAACAGCATCACAAACCACAACACCATCACAAACTACTGTTTCAACAGCTGCATCCTCCACAATCCCTACAACAACAGCAGTGTCCTCAGTAACCACTACAGCTCTTGCCGGAACATCCACCACTACATCATCACAAACCACAACCGCACCACAAACTACTGTTACAACAGCTGCATCCTCCACAACACCTACAACAACATCAGTGTCCTTACCGATCACTACAGCTCCTGCTGGAACATCCATCATTACAGCATCACAAACCACAACAGTACCACAAACTACTGTTACAACACCTGCAACATCGGCAGTGTCCTCTGCGACCACTACAGCTCCTTCTGGGGTATCCACCACTACAGCAGCAGAAACCACAACAGCACCACAAACTACTTTTACAACAGCTGCATCCTCCGCAACACCTACAACAACAGTAGTGTCCTCAGCAACCACTTCACCTCCTTCTGGAACATCCACCACTACAGCATCACAAACCACTACAGCCTCACAAACTACTGTTTCAACAGCTGCATCCTCCACAACACCTACAACAACATCAGTGTCCTCAGCAACCACTACAGCTCCAGCTGGAACACCCACCACAACAGCATCACAAACCACAACATCATCACAAACTACTTTTACAACAGCTGCATCCTCCACAGCACCTACAACAGCAGCTGTGTCCTCGGTAACAACTACAGCTCCTGCTGGAATATCTACCACAACAGCATCACAAACCACAACACCGTCACAAACTACTGTTTCAATAGCTGCATCCTCCACAACCCATACAACAACAACAGTGTCCTCCGCAACCACTACAGCTCCTGCTGGAACATCCACCACTACAGCAGCAGAGACCACAACCGCACCACAAACTACTGTAACAACAGCTGCATCCTCAACAACACCTGCAACATCAGCAGTGTCCTCACTGACCACTACAGCTCCTGGTGGAACATCCACCACAACAGCATCACAAACCACAACAGCATCACAAAGTGTTTTAACAGCTGCATCCTCCACTACACCTTCAGCAACAGCGGTCTCCTTAGCTATCAATACAGCTCCTGCTGGAACATCCACCACAACAGTATCACAAACTACTGTCACAACAGCTGCATCCTCTACAACACCTACAACAACATCAGTGTCCTCAGCAACCACTAAAGCTCCTGCTGGAACATCCACCACTACAGCATCACAAACCACAACAGTACCACAAAATACTGCTACAACAGCGGCATCCTCCACAACAGCACCACAAACTACTGTTACAAAAGCTGCATCCTCCACAACACCTTCAGCAACAGCAGTGTCCTTAGCTGTCAATACAGCTCCTGCTGGAACATCCACCATTACAGCATCACAAACCACAACAGTACCACAAACTATTGTTTCAACAGCTGCATCCTCCACAACACCTACAACAACAGCAGTGTCCTCAGCAACCACTACAGCTCCTGCTGGAACATCCACCACTACAGCATCACAAACCACAACAGCACCACAAACTACTGTTTCAACAGTTGCATCCTCTACAACACCTACAACAACAGCAATGTCCTTAGCAACCACTACAGCTCCTGCTGGAACATCTACCGCAATATCAACAGTATCTACAACAGGACCTGCAACAACTGAAGTGTCTACAACTACTACAAATACACTTTCAATCAATATTTCAGGTAAGTCCCATCATGCAATATACCTTAAAAATGAATAGTCTTCCATAACTTTACTGAAATAAGGGTAGGATACACAAAACGTCTCAATTGCATATGGTAACTTTCGTTCCCTGAAGGAGGGAACAGAGATGTACGACAGATGACTTGGGATCACTTCAGGGAGCCATATCAGCTTAAAGACATACAGAATGAACATTGGCATGCATGATGTGCATATCGCTGAGGAACCACTAGTGACTCGGCCTGCAGTACAGAGGGTTCCACTCAAGCTCGACCTTTTTGGTGGCCCGGGAAAGCATAGCCGTCAACTCGGGGTCTGACTCGACCATTGCCACTGCCACCAGGCAGTACAGCTGAATCTTCATCCTCCGAGGACTGGAACTCCCCCTCTGATTCTGCGATCGACATCTGTTTGTCCGCCAGAGCCTGTTTTGTTTCGCCGCAGTGGGAACATGAACTATCCACCAAAAGCTGCCTCAGCGTGCTCTAGGCCCAGGCATGTGATACAGCGATTGTGACTGTCAGTAGGCGACAGGGAACGACCGCATCCAGAAACACACGGGTGGAATGATATCTTGAAAAAGACGCAATGTTCCCCCGTGCTGCTCTTTTTGTGAGGAAGCACCCTTTCAGGAAGTGCTGAAGCACCCAGGGAAGACAGTGGCAACACACAGCCTGTGTTTGCACTCACTTTAAGTGAAATGCCCTCACAAACTAACTTTTGGTTGTTGTGAAAACAGCAGATTTGCTTGTTTAGTTTACAGCAGTGAGCTCGCGGTCACCAGCACCTGTCATTTCCTCTGAGTTCTCTCACTCTCGTTCTCGCTCTCTTTCTCACTGAAGATGAGTCTCTGCCTTCATCAATGGCGTTCGGCTTTGAAGTGAATGAGAACAGTGCGTGGCAATCGTTGCTTTATACCACGGGGCGGGGTGCGATATGCAAATCACGCACGTCAATGTTCATTGGCCCGTTCTCTGTTTCAAAGCTGATAGGGCTCCCTGAAGTGATCCCAATTCATTGGCGAGGTCCGACGCATGTCAAACCTGACCAACTGAAAGGGAACCCAATTTTTGTTCTAACATTTTTATCTCATTTTGAATAGAATTAAGCAAACAAACAAAAAAAGGAAAATATAAATGTCAATACACTATAGTTTGTCTATATGTAGTTCAAATAAATTTGCTCATCTATTCATTACAGCTTTGGGTACAACAGTCATTCCTTCTAGTGCATATACAGAGTCTACAACGTCTACACCATCTGCACCATCTACAGCTTCTACAGCATCTACGGCTTCTACAGCATCTACGGCTTCTACATCATCTACGGCTTCTACATCATCTACAGCTTCTAAAGCATCTACAGCATCTACAGCTTCTACATCATCTACAGCTTCTACATCATCTACAGCTTCTAAAGCATCTACAGCATCTACAGCTTCTACAGCATCTACAACTTCTACTGCATCTACAGCTTCTACAGCATCTACAACATCTACACCATCAACTGCATCTACAGCTTCTACAGCATCTACCACATCTACAACTTCCACAACATCTACTGCAAACATACCTGAGGTGAAAAGTACTCTGGAGTTTAGCTCTAATGAAATATTTATAGTTGCACTCAGTGATCCAACCACGGAGGAGTTCAAGAATAGGTCTAAGCTTGTCACTAATCAGGTGAGTTCAAATCTATTTACTGAATTTACTTGAATGCATTAACGATACTTAATTATTAAGGTCATATCACAAACTAAACAATTATGTAACCAACGCTTAAATATTAATATACTCCATTACATACCGTAATGGTTAGCGATTTGCACTGTGTGTGTGTGTGTGCACTTAGATGGATTAAATGCAGAGCACAATTTGTAAGTATGGGTCACCATACTGGGCCACACATCACGTCCCTTCACTCTATTTTAATATATTTGTGTAATTCTTTCTGTTCCAGCTTGAAGGTGTCTACAAACCCAAGTATCCTAACTTCCGCAGAGTGAATGTCATAAGTTTCAGGTAAATACAGCATATTGCAATGCTGCTTATTTGATGTATACTGTATATGTGTGTGGTGTGTGTGTGTGGAAATTTTTGGTACATTTTATTCATGCTTAAAAAAATATTTTAATTTCAATTTTAATCAAAGTGTTTTTTTGTGTGAAGATGATGTTCTGTGATTCATAGGTTTTGGGATATGGTTAGGGTTAAGATCAGTATAAAAAATGTCTATGTGTAACAGAGGCCAGCTAGTAGTTGCTGTGCAAGTAAACCTCACTCCTCTGACCTCGAGATGCTCTAGCGACTAACATAGTGGTTGCAGCCTTTAGCCTCCTTGTTAGAGCATCCGACTCTCATGCAGGCCGACGCAGGTTCGAGTCGCGGTCCGAGGGAGGAGTTGCATATGGAAATTCCCCATAAGAGAGCAAAAAAGATAATGATCTAAAAATTAAGCTAACAATCATTTCAACATTTATATATTCCAGAGCTGGGTCAATCATCACAACATCAGAAATTGTCTTCAGCTCCAACCAAACAGTCCCATCTCTTCAAGAGATTTCAAACACCCTCTTGACAGCAGCGGTAGCAGGAAGTGTCAATCTATTGAACATAATTCCTCAATCAATTTCAGTCAATGGATCAGGTAAGCTCTATTACTTCATATGTAGTGACAAAAAAATCCCAAAAATCTGAGAATATATTTAATCTATTGGGAGATCAAACTAATTTGCATATCTTTTATTACAGCTTCAACTACAACTATCGCTCCTACAGCAACTACAGCTTCAAGCGGATTAAAGATTGAATCCAGTCTGCTCCAAGCAACATGCCTCATTATTATGACTAAAATATTAACACTTTTCTTATAGATCCCTTAACCATAATCAAACAAACATTTGTTATGCTGTAACACATTAAACAAAGAGCAAATGTAATTTGTATTGCTTGATATAGCATATAGCATTAGCCATAGTAGCACTCTCTCAAATAATGGTACAGGGCAATTTAAATATATGCTTGATAATGCATTGTTCCTCAAGAATATAACTGCAGATATTCGTTTAACAGCAGGCTGTTTTCTAGGAGGGGGAAGTGGAGCTTTTTCCTCATGTATGTCCTAATGCTTTCTAAAAAAAAAAAAAAAAAACTTTTTTTTCAATTGTGTAAAACACTATGTATTGTGTATATCTGTATGTTATACTATTGTGTAATATATTGTAATGTTAATATGTCAAATTTATTTTAATAAATTAAAAATATTTGTTACATTTATATGGTCAAAAATATTTAGCTTTCATGAACATATAAGAAAATAAATATTAGAAAATGCTAAAAATGGCTTCTTATTGCACACCATTAAATGTTCAAGGGTGACTAGACTAGGCTTTTTTGTGTATTTTGTTGATAAGAGTTGGCATTAAAACTAACAATATTTGTCTGGCATAAGATAAGATAATAAGAGTCTACTATTATTTATGCACAATGACCGCTCAACTGAATTTCAAACAATTTCCCATATCTAGATACCAGAATATCATAGGAGTTGGAGGGTCAGTTCGTCTGACTTGCACCAGTAAAAAAGTATTATCTAAAAAGATTGTTTCATTATGAATGTTGTTTCATTGCAATGTGCAAGGTAGCCAGCAGACAGTGTTTTTTCCCCCCAAAAATATTTCGGGCTATGGAGCAGGAAGTACAATCCCTGTTGGCCAAGAAGGCCATAAAACATGTTCCCCTGGCAGACAGGGAGTCCGGGTTCTATAGCTGGTATTTCATAGTTTCCAAGTATGGGGGTTGCATCCAATAATAGATCTCAGGCTCTTGAACCACTCTCTGAGGAGATTCAGGCTCAAGATGCTCACAATTCCAGCCATCGTGAGTCAGATCCAGTTCGAGGACTGGTTCGTCATGATAGATCTGAAGGACGCATACTTCCACAACTCCATCCTTCCATGCCCCAGGAAGTTCCTGAGGTTTGCTTTCGGGGGCAAAGTGTACCAATATTGGGTTCTTCCCTTCAGCCTAGCCCTTTCCCCTTGCACCTTCACCAAGTGTATGGATGCAGCACTGGCTCCACTGAGACTCCAGGGCATCTGTATATTACATCAACGACTTGCTCGTTTTGGCCGAGACGCGCGAGATAGCAGTTCGGCATCGAGATGTCGTTCAGACCCACATTAGGTGCTTGGGGCTGAGACTCAGCACGAAGAAGAGTGTGTTGACGCCTTTCCAGAGGACTACGTTCCTGGGGGTCATATGGGATTCTACAATGATGCAGGCACAAATTTCTCCCGCACGCATAGAATCCATACAGGCGACGGTCTCCAGAATAAGGCTAGGCCACAGGCTCACTGTGAAGCAGTTTCAGAGACTGCTGGGTCTCATGGCAGCAGCGTCCAACGTGATACCTTTTGTCTTGCTGCACATGAGACCCTTACAGTGGAGGCTGAAAGCCAAGGGGTTTTCCCTGTGGGGGAATCTATTTCGTATGATCAGGGTAACGCGCAGCTGCCTTCGTTCAGTCATCATATGGCGGAAACCTTGGTTCCTGTCCCAGGGGCCAGTGCTGGGAGCATCATGTTGCAGAAAAAACGTTTCAACAGATGCCTCCCTCACTGGTTGGAGTGCGGTCATGGACGGCCACTTTGCGAGGGGTCCGTGTGAGACCCAGCATTCCTCTTGGCACATCAACTGCCTGGAAATGCTGGCGGTCTTCAAGGCTCTGAGGAGCTTTTTCCCGGACCTTTTTCTCATTTCTAAATCATCAAGGGGGTCTGAGGTTGCGCCCTCTATGCAGATTGGCACATCAGATCCTTCTATGGTCCCAGGGGAAACTGGTGTCCCTCAGAGCGATGTATATCCCCGGGGAGCAGAACCAGGTAGCAGACATCCTGTCGAGGCAGGGGCTGACCAGAGGTGGTGGAAGCCATGTGCAAGAGATTCGGCCTAGTGGAAGTGGATCTGTTCACGTCTCAAGAGACGTCCCAATGTCCACTGTGGTTCTCTCTTACGCATCCAGCTCGGCTTGGACTGGACGCCATGATGCAGACGTGGCCGAGGCTGCATCTGTGTGCATTTCTCCTGCGTCTTGGAGCGGGTCCGCCAGGAGGGGGTCAGCCTACTTCTAGTGGCACCCTCCTGGCCGACCCGAGTATGGGGTAACCATACTCGGGCATTGTAGCGCTGCTAGACGGCCTTCCATGGCAGGTCCCTCTGAGGAGGGATCTGCTGTCGCAGGCAGAGGGCACAATATTCCACCCCTGGCCAGAGCTATAGAACCTCTGGGCCTGGCCCCTAAAGGGGGCTCGGTACTTAGAGGCCGGTCTGTCAGCAGGTGTGGTAGAGACCCTACTTAGCTCCAGGGCTCCTTCCTCCTGGAGACTGTACAACCTGAAGTCGAATGTGTTTTCAACTTGGTGTAGAGAACAGGAGATGGATCCGGTTAACTGCCCGGTGGCTTCAGTGCCGGAGTTCCTCCAAGATCATTTCTCCGCTGGTCTTACCCTGTCGACCCTTAAGGTGTACGTGGCTGCCATTGGGGCTTTCCACTCGCCTACAGGTTCCTACGTGGGGCTCGGGGGATGAGGCCTGCGGCTCGTTCCAGAGTCCCAACCTGGGACCTGGCAGTGGTACTTGAAGGGCTGGCTGAGGACCCTTTCGAGCCACTGGAGTCAGCTGAGGTAAAGACCCTGACCCTGAAGGTGGCCTTTATCCTTGATATCACTTCTCTGAGGAGAGTGGGGGATCTCCAGGCCTTGGCAGTCACGCCAACTTGCTCGGAGTTTGCCCCTGGCGGAGTAAAGGCTATCTTACATCCTAGGCCGGGCTATGTGCCCAAGGTGCCATCTAATGTGGCACGGTTCTTGGTTCTTCAGGCCTACCATCCTCCACCTCACATGACGGCGGAAGAGGGAAGACTTCACCTGCTCTGCCTAGTCAGTGCTCTAAGAGTTTATCTGGAGAGGTCTTCTCAGTGGAGGAAGTCAGAACAGTTGTTAGTGTACTTTGGTTCACCCAAGAAGGGGCTGCCTGCATCAAAACAGACAATCAGCAAATGGATTATCCAGGCTATAGCCACGGCTTATCAGGTGTGGGGGCTCATTCCACCAGGGGCATGGCCTCCTTGGTTGCCCTCTTTTTCTGGCTTCTCGTATCAAGAGATTTCTGAGGCGGCTGTGTGGGCCACTCCACACACCTTCATTCGTTTTTACAGTCTGCAACTCCCGGCGATGCCAGAGTTCTCGCGTCCTAAGTGTGCCTGGTCGCCCAGCTTCACACTAGGACGAGTGTGATTACGGTGTGGCATAGTGGGTAGTTTGTTCCCAGAGTGTCATCACTCGACGACGCAGTGAGAGTTCCTTCGATATAGGGAAGACTCGGGTTATGATTATAACCCTTGTTCCATGAGAGGGAACGAGACACTGCGTCTCAACACCACACCTATAAGCTAGTGTGTGTGTATCAGTGTCGCTTTGCATCTTCCAGTTATGCCGTCATCTACCACATCATGACGCAGCACCAATCAGAATTGGATAGATTTCTTTCAGACTTCAGAGGCATCACGCTAAGGGCGTTCCCAGAGTGTCGTCACTTGACGACACAGTGCGAGTTCCTTCTCAGAGAACAAGGGTTATAGTCATAACCAGAGATGGGTTTTTTTTTTTTTTAAATAAAGATGGTGCTTATAATAAATACTAGTGCATAAGGAAAATATCTTATTTTTGATGGAAATATTAATAAAACCAACAAAGTGTGTTCTGGATCCAGGAAGGAGAAGAAAGCCAGAAGCTGTCAGAAAGCGTTGTTTTTAATGAGAGATACAGCTTGTATAATCAAACAAACAAAAACATTTAGGGGTTTGTTGTATCAGTACTAACCCTTTTGTTATTTGCTGCCATTGTGAACAAGCTTTTAGAATTGAATGCTTTACATAATGCCAAAGAAAAAGAAAATCTAAAATGTGAAATTTGATCTTAAATTCTTTCTTCCTTATGAGAATTCAACAAACTTAATTTGTGATTATAAACATTTTAATTGTTTTCACATTATTTGGTCAAAGCCACCTCATCCTGCTGGAACATCAACATCTACAGCAGCAGAAACCACAACAGCACCACAAACTACTGTTTCAACAGCTGCATCCTCCACACCACCCACAACAACAGCCGTATCCTCAGTAACCACTACAGCTCCTGCTGGATCATCCACCACTACAGCAGCAGAAACCACAATAGCGGCACAAACTACTGTTACAACAGCTTCATCCTCCACAACACCTACAACAACAGCAGTGTCCTCAGTGACCTCTACAACTCCTGCTGGAACATCCACATCTACAGCAGCAGAAACCACAACAGCACCAAAAACTACTGTTACAACATTGGCATCTTCCACAACACCTACAACAACAGCAGTGTCCTCAGTGACCTCTACAACTCCTGCTGCAACATCCACCACATCTACAGCAGCAGAAACCACAACCGCACCACAAACTACTGTTACAACAGCTCCATCCTCCACAACACCTACAAAAACATCAGTGTCCTCAGCAACCACTACTGCTCCTGCTGGAACATCCACATCTACAGCAGCAGAAACCACAACAGCAACACAAACTACTGTTTCAACAGCTGCATCTTCCACAACACTCACAACAACAGCCGTGTCCTCAGTAACCACTACAGCTCCTGCTGGATCATCCACCACTACAGCAGCAGAAACCACAATAGCGGCACAAACTACTGTTACAACAGCTTCATCCTCCACAACACCTACAACAGGTGTAACAGGTGTAACCACAACAGCAACAGATGCAACAGGTGTAACCACAACAGCACCACAAACTACTGTTACAACAGCTGCATCCTCCACAACATCTACAACAACATTAGTGTCGTCAGCGACCACTACAGCTCCTGCTGGAACATCCACCATTACAGCATCACAAACCACAACAGTACCACAAACTACTGTTACAACATCTACACCATCTACAACATCTACACCATCAACTGCATCTACGGCTTCTACAGCTTCTAGAGCATCTACAAAATCTGCTGCATCTATGGCTTCAACAGCATCTTCAGCATCTACAGCCTCTACAACTTCTACATCATCTACTGTATCTACAGCTTCTACAGCATCTACAGCTTCTACTTCCATAGCATCTACAGCTTCTACTTCCACAGCATCTACAACTTTTACAACCGCTACATATTCCACAACATCTACTGCAATACCTGAGGTGAAAAGTACTCTGGAGTTTAGCTCGTATGACACATTTATAGACGCACTCAGTGATCCAACCACGGAGGAGTTCAAGAATAGGTCTAAGCTTGTCAAAAGTCAGGTGAGTTCAAATCTATTTACTGAATTTACTTGAATACATTAATGATACTTCATTTTTTATAGTCCAGGCCTGCAAGCACCTCAGAGTAAAAAAGGTGACAGTGTCCGGCGCGGGGGATATATATATATATAATTAATATAATGAATTATATTATCATTATAGTATATTATATAGTACATTATATATTATTATATATATTATTATATATTATAGTATATTGTCATTATAGTCCAGACCTGCAAGCACCTCAGAGTAAAAAAGGTGACAGTGTCCGGCGCGGGGGATATATATATAATTAATATAATGAATTATATTATCATTATAGTATATTATATAGTACATTATATATTATTATATATATTATTATATATTATAGTATATTGTCATTATAGTCCAGAGCAAGCACCTCAGAGTAAAAAAGGTGACAGTGTCCGGCGCGGGGGATATATATATAATTAATATAATGAATTATATTATCATTATAGTATATTATATAGTACATTATATATTATTATATATATTATTATATATTATAGTATATTGTCATTATAGTCCAGAGCAAGCACCTCAGAGTAAAAAAGGTGACAGTGTCCGGCGCGGGGGATATATATATATATATATCCCCTGCGCCGGACACTGTCACCTTTTTTACTCTGAGGTGCTTGCAGGTCTGGACTATAATGATAATGGTGATAATGGTGCTGTTTAATTTTTGTGGAAACCACCATACCATTCAAACATTTGTGTTAAAATTAAAAAGAGAGAAATTAATACTTTTGTTGATCAGACATAGGCTACATTAAATTGATCACAAGTGATATTTTTAATATTACAAAACATAATAATTTATTTAATAATTGCTGTCCATTGAACTTTCTTAAAGCTAAGCAGCACAACTGTTTTCAACACAGATAATAATCAAAATTGTTTCTTGATTATAAAATTCTCATATGAGAATGATTAGTGAAGGATCATGTGACACTGAAGACTGGGGTAATGATGATAAATTCAGCTTTGATCACAGGAATAAATTACACTTCACTATATTCACATAGAAAAAGGCTGTTTTCATTTGTAATGGTATTTCACAATATTACTGTTTTAACTGTATTTTTTATTAAATAAATGAAGCTTCGGTGAGCAGGAGATAAACAATTAAAAAGCTGTCAGTTAGCACTGCATTATTCATATATGATATAGGTCTACTTTATTGTCAATAAATAGTCTACATTGAGATGGCTTGAAAAACACACATGAAGCATATATTGTCGCAATCGTCTAATTGTCGTTGTCACGTTTCAGCTCATAACGATCGGTTTCCTTCAGCTGCAGCTGAAAGTAAGTTTCTACAAATCCGCTTTTGGACTTTCTGTGGGAGCGCCCTCCTCCTATTTAGATACGAATAAAATGACAAGTCATGCATAGATTATTTTTTGTCTCTTAATTTAAATCTTGATGTATTCACATTGGTTTCTATGTATAAATAAGCTTGCCCCTGACCTCAAGAAGTGCGGAATCAACCGAGGTAGAGAAAGCTGTAGCGTCCCTGTTAACTTGCCCGCCCTCGCGCAGGTAACACCGGTTCGAATCCCGCTCGGAGCGGGTCGACTAGGATCGGTGAGAGCCAGTAAATGTGTGGGGGATGAAAATAAATTGCGTGGTAGCCAGGCGTCTCATTCAATGGCGAGCTCAGTTTCAGCTTCAGGATTCTGACGCAAGTGAGATAAGATTCCGATTGGCCCAGAGAAATGTCAGTTATAAGAATTATCCAATAATGTTTTGCAAATCTAGTCCAGTTGTCCAAGAGTTGTCGCCGAAATGTGACAAGTTTGCAGGTCTGATAGTCATAGTCATACTATCAATTATGTAACCAACACTCATTTATTACTATACTCCATTACATACCCGAGGGCAGTCATTGCCTAATGGTTAGAAATTTGGACTGTGTGTGTATTCACTACTGTGTGTAGACTTGGATGGGTTAAATGCAGAGCACATACTTGGCCACACATCATGTCACTTCACTCTATTTGAATATATTTGTGTAATTGTTTCTGTTCCAGCTTGAAGCTGTCTACAAACCCAAGTATGCTAACTTCCTCAGAGTGAATGTCAAAGAATTCAGGTAAATACAGAACATTGCAATAGTGCTTATTTTATGTATACTCTGTATGTGTGTTGTTCAGGCAAACTCTAAGTTTTGGGGACAAAATGTCCCCACAACAATGACAATATCCAAAATACATGGTCCACAAACAGCTTGTTAATCATACTTAATAAAATATTTTAATCAATTTCAATTGTAATCAAAGGCTTTTTTAGGAAGAAAATGTTCTGCGATTCGTAGGTTTTGGGGAATGGTTAGGATTAGGGTTAGTCTATGGAAATACCCCTAAAATCATAACATGTGGGTGTTTGCCAGTAAAAGAGATAGCAAAAATGATATCAATCTAAAAATTTATTTTTTAATATTTATATATTCCAGAGCTGGGTCAATCATCACAACATCAGAAATGTTCTTCAGCTCCAACCAAACAGTCCCTTCTGTTCAAGAGATTTCAAACACCCTCTTGACAGCAGTGGGAGCAGGAGGTGTCAATCCACTAAACATAATTCCTCAATCAATTTCAGTCAATGGATCAGGTGAGCTCTATTACACCATATATTAATCGTCTTCAATAACTATTATAATGGAAATGGGACACAAAAACAACAACATTTTTGTATTTATCTGAATTTCACTGTACCCCCCCCCCCCCCCCCCCCCAAAAAAAAATTATGCTTAGGGTTTGGTTTAGTTACTTGTAATTATGCATAATTTACTGTTATTACTATAATAAGTACATGTAGTGACAAAATAAAATCCCAAAAATCTGAGAATAGATATGTAATCAATAGGGATATCCAACTCATTTGCATATATTTTATTACAGCTTCAACTACAACTATCGCTCCTACAGCAACTACAGCTTCCAGCGGATTAAAGATTGAATCCTGTCTGCTCCAAGCAACATGCCTCATTATTATGACTAAAATATTAATGCTTTTCCTATAGATCCCTTAACCATGATCAAACTGAGTACAACAAGACAGGCTGTAACAAATTAAACAAAGAGCAAATGTATTTTTTATTGCGTGATATAGTCTATATATTTGCCATAGTAGCACTCTCAAATAATGGTATAGGGCAATTTAAAGATATGTTTGATAATGCATTGTTCCTCAAGAATATAACTGCAAGATATTCTTTTAACAGCAGGCTGTTCTCTAGGAGGGGGAAGTGGAGCTTTTTCCTCATGTATATCCTAATGTTGTTTTCATATGTTAACATTATTTAATATATATATATATATATATATATATATATATATATATATATATATATATATATATATATATATATATAACACTAATGTGTAATATATTGTAATTGTAATATGTCAAATTTATTTTAATCAAAAAAACAAACAAACAAAAAAATTACATTTATATGGTCCAACATATTTTGCTTTCATGAAAATACAAGAAAATAAATACTTTAACCTCTTAATCTGCGCCCCTATTTTTGAGAATTTTCTGAAATTGACATACAAAAAAAAAGATCTGCAGCTCTTAAACCCTATGGTCTGTATTCATAAATCTGGTCTTATTTTAAACAAGACACTTGAACTGTTATTACCCAAGAGTCATAATAACTTAAAATAGTATAGGAACAGAGTAAAACAAGGGGAAATATGCATGTGAGTGACTCGTTTACGTTTTTTACGTTTACATTTACGGTTTGTTTTTTCTTTTCCTTAGGGAAAATGTATGAGATTTTAATGTTAAGGGCCTGAAAATAACCTAAAGATAAAGCTGAATGTCGGATCATGTTTTGATTCAAATTTGAGGATGATTCTCTCAAAAATGTAGCTTCTGTAAGCTTTTATGTAAAAGAAAAAAGAAAAAAAGAAATAGGCGTCCTTTCAAAAGTGCCAATTATATTATAATATTTGTAATTATAAAGAGTAGTTTTTACTCAAATAAATCTGTAATAAACTTCTAATTATAATGCATTTACAGTCCCTGAAAAACTAAACAACTATTTACAGAATTTACAAGTGTAAAAAAACTTTTAAAAAGTGTTGATAAAAACAGTCTGCCATAGAGTCTGCACGTGTGCGCAGAGTCTGCGCTAAAACTGGCAGGCTGCTGGATACTATTGGATGCTATGGAGACGGTAAGCATGAAGTGTATTCATTCAATGTTTACGACATATCTTACAAACACTGCGCAAAATAATGTCTTTTAATTCGTTACTACATCAATCAAATCTATGTTGGCTATGCATTGGCTAGGCATTGACTGGCTTTATCTAACGAAAACAACAGGCAAGTTTCACTGACAGCTTTAGCAACAAGTAACATGGTCTGTTTATATCATGTGTCATCAGAGAGCCTGTGATTGAAGGAGAGAGACCTGGGTTTAATATGACAGGAACAGTCCACAGTACAGGGGAGATCGTCAGAATAATGATTATAATCGCTATTTCATTGAAAATGGACAAGATTGATTACTCAAAAGCAAAATGCTTGTGCAAACAACAGAGGATTTTTTGTTTTTTTCCTTATTTTTTCGCTGTTTTGGAACAAAAAGTGGGATGCATTTTGAAGAGTGGACACGGACATGTATGCTTTTGTTTCATGGATACATCCGATCTGATCTGAACATCAGGAGATGAAAGATGAGTACCCTGTTTATTATGCTAATGTTTAAATAGCTAGTGCTTTAGCATTTCATTTAACCCTTTCCTCTCAAATGAATTTATTGCAAAAACAAGTTCAGAACATGAATCTTGAGTATTTTAGCTTTCAAGTGATGCAAAGTTTGTGTTAGTCGATTAAATAGTTTTTTTATAAAACAAAAGTAATTATAAGTAGAGACACGCCCACTTGTGTCAACCTTCCCGCCCACGATCCAATGCGGATTATCAGGTCAAATGCTAAACATGGCTTCTTACTGTACACCATTAAATGTTCAAAAGCAACTAGACTTGGTTCCCTTTCAGTCGGTCACGTTTGAAGTACTTCGGACTAGACGACGAATTGGGATCACTTCTGGGAGCCCCTATCAGCTTCGAGATATAGAAAACGGGCCAATGAACATTGGTGTGCGTGCTTTGCATATCGCACCCCACCCCGCTGCGCGGGTATAAAGTGGAAGCGATCGCCACGCACTGTTGTCATTCACTTCGGAGCCAAGAGGCGTTGATGAAGCATCTGACTGCCTTCTATCTAGCGAGAGAGAGAGAGAAAGCGTGTGCCGGGGGAAATTGCTCGTGTTGGCCAGACGGCACAAGACAGCCCGACCACGATCTCACTGCTGCTGAGAGAGCTGCTGTTTTCACAGCAAACTGAGAAACTGAGCAAATTGCACTACACACACACACCACACACAGTTGGTTCGGTGGGCGTGTTCCTTTTTCTGGTGAGAGCAGAAAACAGGCTGCACACAAAACCTTTTATTCTGCCGCGGTCGATCCCTGGGTGCTTCAACACTAAAAGAGCAAATTTTGCTCACAAAAAGAGCATCCTCTTTTCAGGATGTCTTTCCACCCGTGCGTTTCTGGATGCGATCGTTCCCTGTTGCCCGCTGAAGGGTCACTAACGCTGTATCACGTGCCTGGGCTTAGAGCACGCTGAGGCGGCGTTTGTGGATAGCTCATGTTCTCACCGCGGGAACATGACTATCTCGGTGCTTAGGTCGAGACTCGCCTACCTTCGGGAAGGTGGAGTCCCCTACCCATACTCGATTTAGGTCGGGCTTGAGTGGAACCCTCCACCACGTCCCGAACCTTCTAGGTTGGATGATTGGTTTCTCGGGACGGTCCGCGCTGGTTCTCAGCGTCCCGCCCCGGTGCCTTTCTTCCCGGAGGTGCATGAGGAGCTGACTAGGTCGCGGAAAGCACTGTTTAGCGCCTGTGGGTGACCAAGTGGCTCCTCCCCCCTCACGACCCTTGACGGCAGGCAGGTCAGAGGGTATGAGGGTCTCCCGCCGGTGGAGCGGGCCGTCGCGATGCAACTGTGTCCGACGTCTGCCTCTAGCTGGCATGGGGACACGAAGCTCCCGTCCAGGGCCTGTAGGTTCTCTTCTGGTCTGACTGCGAAGGCCTATAGGTCCTGTGGCCAGGCCGCGTCCACCTTGCATGCCATGGCGCTGCTGCAGGTGCACCAAGCACAGGCGCTCATGGACATGCACAAGGGTAGTGCTGGCCCAAAGCTCCTCCGGGAGCTCCAGACGGTGATGGACCTCACCCTACGGGCGACGAAAACCACCGCACGTACTATTGGCCAGCCGATGTCCATCTTGGTGGTCCAGGAGCGGCATCACTGGCTCAACCTGGCCGATATGAGGGAGACTAATAAGACTTCCTGGACTGATAAGACTTCCATTCCTCTGAGGAAGGACCTCCTGACTCAGAGACGGGGCACCCTCTGGCACCCGCGTCCAGACCTCTGGAAACTCCATGTCTGGTCCCTGGACAGGACGCGGAGGTTCTAGGTGGCCTGCCACAGGCTGTGGCAGACACCATCACTTCCGCTAGAGCTCCCTCTACGCATTGAAGTGGAACCTGTTCATCGACTGGTGCTCTTCTCACCGAGAAGACCCCCGAAGAAGTTCGGTCAGGGCCGTGCTTTCCTTCCTATAAGACGGGTTGAAGAGAAGGCTGTCTCCCTCCACCCTCAAGGTGTATGTGGCCGCAAACGCTGCCCATCACGAGCTAGTAGAAGGTAAATCTTTGGGGAAGCACGACCTGAACGTCAGGTTCCTGAGGGGCGCGATGAGATTAAATCCGCCTCACCCCCCTTCTATACCCTCTTGGGACCTGTCTCTGGTGCTCAGTGCACTTCAGAGACCTCCCTTTGAGCCTTTGCAGTCAGTAGAGTTAAAAATTCTGTCTCCAAAGACAGTGCTCCTGACGGCATTGGCGACGGGCTGGGGCTGCGGGCTGGGCGACACCCAACACGTTCGCTAGATTTTATAGCCTACGTCTAGAACCAGTATCTTCCCATGTACGCACTTCTCATAGTGGGTAGCACCGAAGTGCCCATTCTAGTGTCGGCTTGCTGCGCCACTCCCTTCCTCATGGAACGGATACATGCGCTTATATGCTCCAGTCGAGTTCCCCAGTATGGTAAACCCTGTCGAGTCCTCCGCAACCCGCAGCAGTCAGACGTGCCGGAGCGTCTGATGCCAGGTCTAACACTCGTATGCAGTGTGGAACTTGTGTTAGGCTGGGTTCCATATGTAGTGACCCCCACCGTGGTCCCATGTTTTTCTCCACGGTATGGCTCCCTACGGCGAGCTCGTGTCTTTCCCTTGGCAGAGCCCGCTCTGACGTCTCAGTGCGGTGACTGTCCCCCGTCCAACAGGGCTGGCGCCACCCCTGGGACTCCCGTATGTAGCACTGCCTACGACCAGTCCATATGTGTAATTTCCACATGGTATCCCCTTTTGGGGTAGTGTGGCTTCCGCAGCGGCTTCTGCTGCATGCTTTTCTCAGTGTTATCCAAAAGTCCACTGTTTGGGTCTTGTGGGATGGCAGTGTGACTCTCCCAGCAGGAAATTCCCCTTCCTTTGAGACGGGGTCCGAGGGACTCCAGCAGGGCACTGGAAGTGGTAGTAACTATGGCGTTTTCTATAGGAATCCCAATTCGTCTGTCTAGTCCGATGTACGTTGAACGTGACCGACTGAAAGGGAATGTCTCTGTTACGTATGGTAACCCTCGTTCCCTGAAGGAGGGAACGGAGACGTACGTCCCGTCACCACAGTTGCTGTACCATCACTGCAGTTTGAGCCACAGGTTCGGCTCCTCAGTGAAAAACAACAGTGCGTGGCGATCGCTTCCGCTTTATACCCGTGCAGCGGGGCGGGGGTGCGATATGCAAAGCACGCACGCCAATGTTCATTGGCCCGTTTTCTATATCTCGAAGCTGATAGAGGCTCTCAGAAGTGATCCCAATTCGGCGGTCTAGTCAGACGTACGTTTTTTGTGTATATTGTTAAGAGTTGGCATTAACACTGCCACTGAGTTTTGTCTGGGACCACACAAACATGTTACAATCATTCTTTGAGGATTTTTTTTTTCGGCAGCTTTAAAAGCCACGGTAGGAATTGCCAAACAAGTTGTATGGGTGTAACACCTACATAGACTGGTCATAGAAAAATAGACACTCTGCTATGCCCATATGTTAAAATCACCAGGGAATAATATTTATAGCATTACCTTAAATTCTGACACTTGTTTAATTCTAATAGTTCAAAAATGGAGATTCTACTATTATTTACGCACACTGATGCTGTTCCAGTCCAGAGAGTAAAACCGCTCAACTGAATTTCAAAACAATTGCCCATATCTAGATACCAGAATACAGGAGTTGGAAGGGTCACTTCTTTTGACTTTGACCAGTAAAAAAAGTATTATCTAAAAAGATTCTCATTTTGAATGTTGTTTCATTGCTCCGATGATAATAGTTGTTCCCATTTCTATATTTAAATTTTTCATAATTCTAAATGCATTGTGCAAGGCAGCCAACAGACAGTGCTTTTTCCCCAAAAAATATTTCTAGGTTTGTCATTTACTTTTTTCTATATGCAGTCATTCTGTTTGGTTGGTTGAGCATGCAGGTGTGTGTTGGGGGGGTAGAAGAAAACATGAAAGTTGACAAGGATTTTGAGGTGCTAAAAATACTGACCATCAAATTTGATATTTTTTTGTTTTTATAAATATCTTATAATAAATACTAGCACATAAGATTTTGATTTCCAGATGAAAATATCAATAAAACCAACAAAATGGATCCAGAAAGTAGAAGAAAACCAGAAGCTGTCAGAAAGTGATGTTATTAATAGGAGATACAGCTTTTATCAAAAAAAAAAAAAAAAAAAACATTTTTCCGGTTTTGTTGGTTGGATCAGTACTGACCCTTTTGTTATTTGCTGAAGTGTGAACCAGCGTTTAGATTTAAATGCTGTACATAATGCCAAAGAAAAAGAAAATCTAAAAAGTGAAATTTGATTTGAAATTGATCTGACAATTCAACAAACATAATCTGTGATTATAAAAACAAATAATAATTTATTAAAATAAAATGAATGCTTACAGTGTGGTGATTGCTTTGTGTCACACGCAGACTACGATACCTATACGAGTATTTCCGCAAGATTTTTCCTCAGAGAACAGCTGCTGCATCATGTCGTGCTTTTACAACATATTATTTTAAATGGTTCTTCAAATTATAGAATTGAGACAACAGTGAAATTAAGAACTTTTAATACAACAAATGAGACGTCCTATTCTCTTTTGCAATGGTCATGCAGCTTGTAAGTCATAAGCTCCTATTTTTAACCCTATATAGTGCTCTTGTGTGGCACTATTTTACTGGGAAAGGGTTATGTAAGGAATACAAATAAAGTTACTCATAAGCATTTATTTAAAAAAAAAAAATCAATTTATTTTTATGTAAAAAATTATTGATATATATATATATACATATATATAGTAGCCTATATATAGCTATAGTAGTCTATATTGCAAGGGCATCAGAAGCAAAAATGTGGGAAGCAAAGATCATGTCACAGACAATTTTTTACTGGAGTAATTTATATCCATTTACATAAAGTACAAATATATTGCCTTTTTACTAATTGTAGATTAGGCAGACAAATTTACAGAAAACCCAGAATTATATACAGCAACATTTGGCTACTGTAGGGGTAAAACGCATGGTAGAAATATTTAAGGTAGGCTATCTATCCGAGGTTCGAATTTGCCTTTTACTGAACTCGCTTTTCCCATCACATCAGATTTTCACATCAGGAAAGGTATTTATTTTCAATAAAAATCAAATTAGAAAATTGGAAAAATCATCTAACATGTTTAACTCTTTCCCCGCCAGCGTTTTAAAAAAAAGTTGCCAGCCACCGCCAGGGTTTTTGACAATTTTCACCAAAATTTAATAGCCCATAGAATATTTTGTTTAATGAATATCTGAGCATGCAATATATCAAAATAAAGAGCTGACCCTCTTCTTTTAAACAAAAAAAATGTTTTATTCTAGCTTCATGCATTCCTTTTTTATCAACACTTGAATATGGGTAGGTTTCATAAAAAAAGCAACATTTTGAACAAAAAGCTGAGAAAATCTAATTTTTGTGAAAGACTGTTTCCAGATCAGATTCAGAGCGATGATCAAACACAGATGGAGTAGATTGAGTCCATCAACACCCCTAATGCTTACACAGTCCTGTGGCTCGTCCTGGGTCCACATTTCATTCAGTAACATTAGGCAGTTTTGATCCATATGCTGTTTAATGAGGATGATGACGTTATTTTTAATATGCATATGATTACACGCGATCGCTCGTTTCACTGCGTCTTACTCGCGTGTGTTTTGATCAGGAGATTCAGGACTCATTCAGAAGATGTGCAATAGCGCCCCCTAGCGTCCGACAGTGAAAACACGGAAACCCAGAAAATTCCGTTATTGGCCTGGAAGCGTTTTCTCACAAATAACGGAAATTTCCGTGTTTGGCGGGGAAAGAGTTAATAATAAGTGTTAGGACGTGCTGAATTAGAGACAATAAAAGTGTGTGGGTCCAATTTGTCTTGTTGTCCCCTATGGTTGTCCCACCCATATACAATGGTTCCGATGATTCCGCTGTAGATGCCATCTGCTGACGAGACGCGGGAATTCATTTGGCGTGCGGCTCAAACTCACAGTGTATTGTGGGTATTCTTTAGGAGTCGAGCGTACATCCATTGCAAACTCGTTCAAATCTACTGTTTCTGTCAAATATACTAGGCAGTGTCTTTACAATTATATTCCTTTTTTAGAAAGAAATTGTATATGTGAGTATTTCCAGTCAGGATTTAGACCGTATCATAGTACTGAGACTGCTCTTATCAGTTACACATGATTTACTCTTATCATCTGATTGTGGGTGTATCTCTTTTAGTGTTACTCGATCTTAGGGCTGCATTTGATACTATTGATCACAACATTCTTTTGAATAGACTCCAGAATTATGTTGGCATTAGTGGAATTGGCATGGTTTAAGCCTCTAGGCGCCATGGTTGAATTTATCGTTATCCGTTTTATTTGTAGCAGTAAATGAAGAGATGTCACACCGATCAGTTTCAGTATGGAGTACCGCAAGGCTCAGTGTTAGGACCGTTGCTTTTCACACTGTAGAAAGCATGGCATTAGTTTTCATTGTTATGCTGACAAAAATCTCTATATTTCTTCAAGCCCTGACAAAGCTTACCAATTCACAAGAACAGAATGCATAGCTGATATAAAAAATTGGATGAATAGTAATTTCCTGCAACTTAATTCAGATAAAACTGAATTTTAATTATTGGACATGAAAACTCCACAAGAAAGTATTAACCTAGAATATTGTCTAACATTTGATGACTGCTCTGTCAAGCCCTCATCGTCAGTCAGGAACCTGGGTGTGTTCTTTGATACCAATCTATAATTTGAAAGCCACATTTCTAGCATCTGTAAAACTGCATTCTACAATCTTAAAAATATGTCTAAATTACGGCACATGCTTTCAATGCAAAATGCTGAACAGTTAGTACATGCGCTCATGAGCTCAAGGCTAGATTATTGTAATGCTCTACTGGGTGGTTGCCCTGCTTGCTCAATAAACAAACTCCAACTGGTCCAAAATGCAGCAGCTCAAGTTCTTACTAGAACCAGGAAGTGTGATCATATTAGTCCAGTTCTGTCAACACTGCACTGGCTCCCTATTAAACATCGCATACATTTTAATATCTTACTTATTACTTACAAAGCACTAAATGGTTTAGCTCCCCAGTACTTAAGCGAGCTCTTAACACATGATAATCCATCATGTCTATTGCGATCTGAAAACTATGATACTGTAGTAGACGGCTGCATAGTTGTAATTTTATTCCTAATGTTATCAATCTTACTAGTAAAGAATTTCATAAAGTCATTGCTAGGGATAGGTATTGTTAAGGTTTTAACGGTATTACTGTTCTTATCGATACTGCTTATCGGTCCGGTATGTTAACGGTATTCTTATCGGTACTTTTTGAGATTTATATATATATATATATTATATATTTCCATATTATAATTAGGCTGGCGATTGGCACACATGTTGATGGGAGTGCTTTATATGGAGGAGGCAGATGGCAGTAGGTGTGCCAATTCAGGGGAGAGGACGGCACCGTAAAAGGCACCCAGCGGTGATCAGATGAGGGCATTTGTGTGAAACTGATGAGGATTTGAAATGAAACTGGCATTCCTGTGGAATGGTATTTCACGATTTCCACAGCTGTCGCTATAGTAAAAACACGGCCCGATACTGTCAAGTGAAGTGCTATGTCTACTTTGTAGTATAATGTGGTGAGAGAATCGATTGCCCCCGAATCTGTATGTCATTGTGAGATTCTATCATATCCGTGGTTCTCTGTCTCATCCCGTCTCATCCCCCAGTGGAAGCAAATGTTGCCCATGTTCCTTCAGCTCGATGGCTGTTCTGTTCTCATAGCAGTTAACCAGCACAACTTTGGGGAGACGTTTGCCTGGATACTGTTAGTTTTGCTTGGTCACAACCACTACAGTTCCAGATGATCAGTCACCTGTAACTTGGGCTGCTAAATAGCTTTTCATTGCCAAAGCCCCTGCTGGAGAGAACGAAGAGCCTGCTGTGTTTATGCTTACTAACCGTCTACTGCATGAGCCCCTGCTGGAGAGAACAGGTACTTGCTGTACTGGTGCTAAATAGCTTTTCATTGCCAGAGCCCCTGCTGAGAACTTGATGTGTTGATGCTAACAGAGAATGAGAACCTGCTGTGTTGATGCTAACTAGCTTTTCATTACCAAAGCCCCCGCTGGATAGAATGAGTACTTGCTCACTAGCCCTCCACTGCTTGAGCCCCTGCTGGAGAGAATGAGTACTTGCTGCGTTGATGCTAACTAACAGTCTACTGTTTGAGCCCCTGCTGGAGAGAACAGTTACTTGCTGTTAAGGTGCTAAATAGCTTTTCATTGCCAGAGCCCCTGATGGAGAGAATGAGAACTTGTTGCATTGCTGCTAACTAGCCATCCACTGCCCAGAGCCCCTGCTGGAGAGAACGAGTACTTGCTGTGTTGATACTAACTAACAGTCTACTGCTTGAGCCCCTGCTGGAGAGAAAAGGGATACTTGCTGCACTGCTTCTCACTAGACCTCCACATCTTGAGCCCCAGCTGGAGAGAACAGGTACTAGCCCTCACTGTTTGAACTTCTGCTGGAAAGAATGAGGACTTATCGTGTTGCTGCTAACTAGCCATCCACGGCGCTAGCCTCCTGCTGGCTCAAATCAGGAACTGCTGGACTTGCATTGGGTAACATTCTACGTCCTAGCCCTCTTGGGAGTAATTCCCTTTCTTAAGACTTTTTAATAGTTTAATAAAAATAACTGTTTTGAAGTTAAAAAACAGGTAAAAAAAACAGGTAAGGCAAGCTCCCCTTGCCTGTGATGCAAATTTCACAGACTCATGCCATTTCATTGCCTTTGGCTCGTTTTGTAAAATCTCAAAGGTGTTAGGCTTCTAGGCAAAACCCCCATTTGTCAGTCACTGACGTAACTCTGTGTGACTGCACAAAAGGAAACTTTCTTAATTTGTGTTCCGAAGATGACCAAACATCTTATCATCTTATACAAACATCAGGTTTAAAATGATCTGAAGCTGAGTAAAAGATGACAGAATTTTCATGTTTGGGTAAATCTCTTTAAATATATTTATAACTGACATATCATATAAGGGATTCATATATTTCTATAACCGGTAATTGAAAGGTATACCAGTAACTTTGCATATGTCAAATAAATGATACACTTAAAACTGCAGTTTGTACATCATTTCTAAGGAAGATCTAGAAGAATGTAACATGTTTAGATGTGATGAAGAGTTTAAACTTTAGATTAGGGGATGCAAAAAGTGTAAATAATTTATACACAATTTACAGTTAAGAAATATATCTAACACGTTTTCAAATCATGAATAGTTTGCAATTTAGATTAGAAGATGCAGAAAGCTTTGTAAATAATTTTTCCATGAATTTACACATATATAACAAGCTTTTAACACTGCAATGTAAGTGCTAAATGGGGAGGGTATAGACAGCTGTCTTCTCTGACATTCGTGAGTTTCAGTGAAACCTGTTCTGAGGTTCAAATTATCACTAGATCCCACTCCACCTTCATCACAAGTCTGTGCTGAGAAGTAAAAGGATCTAACATAACCTACTGGAATCCCCTGACTGTAAGTTATTTATAAATGTTTATTCACTTTAAAAAAATATTTTCTGTAAATACGGCTCTAGCATACCTGCATATTTGTGCATAGTTCAGCTTACAATTTTTATATACAATACATTTTATATTACAATAAATTATATACTGGTCATCTACTAATGGTTTGATCATAATTACTTCATGATTAACCATTGTTTATTAAGATAAATGATACTAAACCATTTTGACATAAATATTTTAGTGATTCATAAGTGATTAATAATATCAACTAATAACATTTACCATGTACAAAATTTACTATTTACTAAATGTACTTTTTTTTAAGGTAACACAACACTTATTCATTGTTAGCATACTAATTATTAATCATTTATGAATGTATAGTCATGCTTTGTAAATTATTAGGGCATCAATAACTAATAACTTAGAGCATTACAAAGTGTTACTATATATATATATATATATATATATATATATATATATATATATATATACACACACACACACACACACACACACACACACACACACACACACAAGTATATAAGTATATTATAATATTTGTCTAAGCACTATGAATTTAACAGTGGGAAATTGATGCTCAGTATGTTAATTGGCTTTAGTTACAGAGAGGAAACATTTTTTAAATCAGAGAAATTCAAGGAAGCCAGTAAGACCAGGTGTCAAAAATGTGAAGTATGATCTTGTAAGCTTATATCTTTGTTTTTTTTTGGGGGGGGGGGGGGGGGGTTGTGCCTCTTTTGATGTGTGACAGCAAATTCAGAGATGTATTCATAAACCAAACTTTGTTTGCGAATATTATATGAAATTGCAGTCCCTCAAAATGGACGGATTTTAAAATGTTAATAACATTTGACTGAATTGATGAAATTAATTTAAAAAAACATGATATAACCATATATGACCCTAGACTACAAAACCAGTCATAAGTTACACGGGTAGGCCTATATTTGTGGCAATTGCCAACAATACACTTTTATGCCAAAAATCATTAGTAGAGATAATTTTCATGAATATATTGTGTACATTTCCCACTGTAAATATATAAAATATACATTATTATTAGTAATATCTCTTGCTAAGGACCTAATTTTGACAATTTTAAAGGTGGTTTTCATAGTATTTCGATTTTTTTGTAACCTCAGATTCTTGATTTTCAAATAATTGTAGGCTATCTTGGCCAAATATTGTCCTATCCTAACATACAATACATCAATGGAAAGCTTATTTATTAATCTCAATTTTAAAAAAGGGCCATTATGACTGGCTTTGTGGTCCAGGGTCACATATTTAAATGAAAAAAGCCATATTCGGACGGCGTTGGTTTTGAAATGGTAGATGGAGTAAGGTAATTTTACCGCAGAACATCTGTAATATTAATGGCCAATTCGCACCGGATAAAAAATTTCAGTAAAACTAGCAGAAATGGGAGGTTTAACTCGATTTACACAGTGCCATCACTTCCCTGACTAAGATCACCTAGCTCTGGTAATAATTACGTAACCCCCATCTCTCCATTTTAAACTAACCCCGTCCGAATATGGGTAAATTCAAGTATATTTTAGTATAACAGTTTTTATATAGATAAGGCTGACCATAATAAATTAAGCTAACTAGACACTTTAGAAAGCTCTGATAGCAAAATAAAATAAAAGAAAGAAACAAATCATCAAAACATACAATATTGTCAAGGGACCTTCCGTTCATCTTATTTGTTCAAACCAATGTAATTGTGTGGTATATAAGAGGCGGAACTGCTGCAGGTGGTGATTAATAAGAAGTTAAAACTGGTGCAAAGAAAAAGTTAATTAAAGGACAACTCCGGCGAATTTTTAAGTTTAGCTTGATCATTATATCTTTGTAAGTACAGTCTATAGAAGAAAAAAACGAACCGGATTGGTGCTTGCAACACGGAGTTATTACAGTTAATGCCCAGAGCCCGCCCGCCAGAGTTGTCCTTTAACTAAATAAATTACTAAATGTTTTATGAAATATAACTTTAGTTACAGGAAATTGCAGTTTCTATGTTCGTTTGTTCTGGAAATAATCTTTATAGTTTATGTTTATTAAGACAAAAACATATTTTTAGTCAAAATAAACATCAAAATAATCTTTATATTTTATCCAGACAAAAATTGTAATAATAAGAATCAAAATTATTTTTAAATAAAAATGTAAAAATGTAAGGATTAGTAGATATAATCAGTACCATCACAAGGGCTGTGGCAAGTGTGCAAATGCACATGGCCTTGCGCCTCAGCAGGGCCTCGCTCAAAGTAAAGTTATAGTTGAATTGAAGCAAAAAGCCAATAGTTTTATTTTATTTTATTTATTTATTTAATAATTTATTTGATAGGGACAGATACCACCAACATAGATTATTTAAACTAAACAATCTGGTATCCGTATCACAATGTATATAGCCAAAGGCTAATTTGCAACACTTGTCCCTAGAAGGGCCTTTATCATTTTTACAATCATGGTGTGTATTACTTCTCGTAACTCTACTGCTGTTCAGTCTCTCCACAAATTTATTAAACGGTTCAGTTCGTTACATGATTAATACAATTATACAATAATTTAAAAAAACTAAAATGAATAAATCTATCAAAACTCATTAAATTACATTTCTTAAGAATAGCACAGTGATGATATCGAATCTGTTTTTGTCCATGATTTTAATTGCATGATTATATAATGAACCTATACTTTTAATTACAGTAGGAGCAGCCTGTGCCCATGCTGTTACGCAATATGAAATATGAGAAAATACCATAGCGTGCATGTACAACAGTGCTGCCTGGTTTGGAATGTAATTTCTAATTAAACACAATTTAATTTCTAAAAACCAATCCAAGATATTTAAAATCTGTATAAAAACTCTACTGCTGTTCAGTCTCTCCACAAGTTTACTTAACGGTTCAGGCGTTACATGATTAATAAAATTATACAATCATTTAAAAAAACTAAAATGAATAAATCTATCAAAACTCATTAAATTATATTTCTTAAAGGGGGGGGTGAAACACTCAGTTTCAGTCAGTGTCATGTCAATCTTGAGTACCTATAGAGTAGCATTGCATCCTGCATATCTCCGAAAAGTCTTTATTTTTTTTATAATTATATAAGAAAGATGCGCTGTTCGAGTCTTTCCGAAAAAAGCCGAGCGGGTGGGGGCGTGTCGTGTGAGCGGAGCTAAATAATGACGTGAGCCCGCTGCTGCTTTTGTGTTGAGTCGAGTGCGTCGTAAAGCTGTGTCATCCCTAACAGCGGGAAAAAACTTTATCCAAATAAAAATATGGCTTTTAATCAGATACAGCCATACATCTATGATCCGGAATCAGACCCAGAGGCTGCAGTTGAACAGGAGCAGCAGCAAAAACGACTAGAGCAGGACGTCTGTATGTGGTACAAGTTATACACTAACTATATAATATGCTTAGCGGCTTGTGTTATTTACATATTTATACTTGAATTATATCGTCGTATTTTTGTCTTTGAAGGTGTACATGTGGGAAGTGCAGTTGTGCACGTGTGTTTGTGTGTTTACGCGTGGTTTGTGTAGACAGTAAGCGGACTGGTTTTGCACCGCAGGCTAAGTTAGTGTTTACATAGAAAGACACGGAATAGTAGCACATTTGAATGAAGAAGCGCGCTTATTTAGTTCAACATATTTCCCCCCTCTTTGTGTATTGTTGTTTGGAGTGCTTTTACAATACACAAACATAAAGTTACACATATAGTGGCCAGCTAAACAAATGTACACGCACTACACATCGCATGCTCCATTGATCAATTAACTATACGTGATCATGTTTGGGCTACTTGATGAGCATAGACATTTGAAGCACTCTTACTCACAGCCTGCGGTTCTAACGTTAGGACCTTTATCGTTGGGACTGCTCCATCCTTCAGCATTAGGCGATTGGAAAAGCCGGCGTCAAGCTGGGCCTTGTTTATGAAACAGTCGGCACCGAAATGCAGCGAAAAGATATAAACATTCGCGCAACTCAGTTGCTGATCCGGAAAAGCAAATTACATCCACTGTTGCCTTAACGCGGGGGTTTTGGGGAATCTGTGCAGGACTGTCTTGGTCTGGCAACCAAAAACGCACTTTTTTGGTGATATTGTTATGTGCACATCACCTGTGCAGCAGCCTACGAGCCAGCGCTTTAAATGGGGGTAGCCTGTTACTTTCGCTCTCTCCCTCTCTCTCTCTCTCTCTCACGCGCTTCCGGTAGAATTGTCCGTAAGGCCCATACAAGGAAATTCCACCCCCATTAACGTCAAAGGGGACGCATGATCTCAAAAAACTTGCCGAAACTTATGACTAACCGGAAGTAGTATTTTTGACAAAGAAATACTCCCATCAAACGTCTACCTTAACTTTTGAAACTTTGTCTATGTTTAGTATGGGATTCCAAGTCTTTAACAGTGTAAAAAGATCAGTATGCATGAAACAGCATTTCACCCCCCCTTTAAGAATAGCACAGTGATGATATCGAATCTGTTTTTGTCCATGATTTTAATTGCACAATTATATAATGAACCTATACTTTTAATTACAGTAGGAGCAGCCTGTGCCCATGCTGTTACGCAATATGAAATATGAGAAAATACCATAGCGTGCATGTACAACAGTGCTGCCTGGTTTGGAATGTAATTTCTAATTAAACACAATTTAATTTCTAAAAACCAATCAAAGATATTTAAAATCTTACTTTAATATTTAAAGTACATTTTTCCATTTTGTAAATTAATAATAAAATTTCCTTTTAAATCATGTTTCATAATAGAAAAGCACATAGAAACTGTTTTTGACAAATTTAAGACTAACTGATTTTGACTAAGCCACTGTTGAATAGGAGACATACAGACAATGCCTCTGCAGCCTGTTTAGGCGACTTAGCAGCGATGTAAAAAACTGCATCATCTGCATAAAGTTGACAGCTGGCCCCTGCGCAGTGCATAGGTAAGTCATTTATAAAGAGACTGAACAGTAACGGTCCAAGTATAGAGCCTTGCGGAAATACCGATTTTGATATTTGAAAATGCCGATATATCTTGATCTATTCTCAACACCCTGTGCTCTAGACTGAAGATACTTACCTCAGTAGGAAAATTAAAACCCAACATTTTAGATAAAAGTAAGCCATGATTGACCGTCTCAAAGGGCTTTTTGAGGTCAGTGAAGACCGCACCCACCACCATACCCTTATCTAGTGACGTTTTAACATTTTCAATTAAACAGCAGTTTGCCATTTCAGTTGAATACCCAGGTCTGAAGCCAAACTGCTGTGGGTGGAGGAGCTGTCTGAATTGTAGATAGTCAGTCAATTGAGCAGCTACAACTTTTTCGATAACTTTAGATATAACTGGTAAAATTGATATAGGATGATAATTGCACATATAATCTTGACTTCCTGTTTTGAATACTGGGATGATTACTGCTTTTTCCAAGCACTAGGGAATGTACAGGTTCTTATAGATAAATTAACAAGATGTGTCAATGGTCTGACAAGAACATCTCTATATTTTCTAAGAAAACAACTATTCATATTATAAATGTCATTAGATTTTGAATTAGAACGTTTATTAATTATATCAATAACGTTTATTTCTTGAGTCTCTTTAATACAAAACAATCTGTTGAAAAAACTCTCACAGAAGAGATCTGGCTTTCTACAGGTTGAAAACCTTGTGTCAATTCTTGAACTGATTGTAAAAAGTATGTATTAAACTCATTTGCCATAGCGGCACTACTATTTATGATATTACCATTAATGCTAAGTTCTGTAATCCTTTAATTTCTATTAGATATGTTAGTCATATTATTTAAATGCTTCCATAATAAATTACTGTTACCTTTAGCATTATCAATTAGTTGTGTATAGTATGTAGCTTTTGCTTTACGCAGCTCAAGTACAACTTTATTTCTTAGACTTTTGTAAATCAAAAAATCAGTATTAAGTTGTGTGCATAATGATATTTTTAAAGCCAAATCTGTCTTTTTCATAAGTTTATGTATTTCATTATTAAGCCATGGTATAGTAAAAAAAATAAATAAATCTGGATTTTATTTGCTTTGTAAATTTTTGTGTTATTCCTGTAATAGCTGTTGTTCATGGCATTAAAGCACTCCTCTTCACCTTCTAGAGCCGTAATCTGTTCCCAGTTTATATTATAAATTCCCTTTCTAATTGTACAATTTTAGATTTGTTTTTTTATTTTTTCACAGTCAGGTTTCACAGTTCACAATGAAAATTTAAACATTTTGCTCTTTTAATTGAAATTAATGCTCGAATAAAACACCCAATGTCCCCTTCTAATTAAAATAATTGAGGTGGCTGGGATATTCATAAACCTACCAACATACGTGGCATACTTTTTGTAATGACTTATTACAAGAGGAAAAAAAATATGTTTTAGTCTCATAATATCATTTAATTGAAACACCGTCATTTCGCAATTGTTTTTTATCAACATTTAGTAGCCTTGCCAAAATATCGCAAAGGTGTTGTGCAAATCTCTAAAGGAAACGTGGTTACTGAGAGAGCAGTCCAAACTAATTCAAATGGATTGAGGCTAGTGCTGGGCGCTATACTGGATCATACCGAATACCGGTATTTATTTTTGTTATGATATGAATTTTGATGATACCGCAATACCGGTATATGTTGCATAAACAATGTTTGGAACACGGCCCAGCGCAACACTGTTTAGAGGGGTCCCGTTTCACTATTGCACTGTTTTGAGAGCACAGTTTAGATCGCAACTGAAATCGCCCCCTGAAGCATCATTTTTTCCTACGTTATCCACTAATACAGTTCACTTGAAGGAGTGAATGAAAACGAGTGCATGAAGTCGGACAGCCGTTGTGTGTACCTCAGCAGTTTTACTTGTTATTGCGGTGCAATGTGAAACTAAATTAATGCACTCAATAATGTCCACTATGGTTTTGGACACCAATGCAAATTCAGCCCTTGATTACACCAGAGAATTCACTTCACACATGAGAGCGGTTTCTGCGCGGAGAGTCGCAATGAGAATAACAACACTCACCACATGGATCATATAGATCAGATACAGAGCGGAGCGAGTGTGTATACGTTTTTTATGGACTTATTCCATATACTCTAGTGCTCTAAACATGAACTTGCGTGTATGTTCACATATTTCATCACATCTTCAAATTAAATGTATGCAAAGGACACTGATACAACCGTGCGTCTAATCACAACCGCGATGACACCATAGATTAAGATTGTGCAAAAATGTTACTGTGTCGTGTGTTCAGAGACTGTAGTGTTCTTAAATGTATTTAAAATATCCTTAGAACTTTTAAATGTTCCTCCGCGTTTTTCCCTCGTTTTGATAGCTTGTTGTTATAGGGTTAGATTTTTAAATGCTTAAAGTGCCCTCAACTCAACTTTTTTCTCTCCATGGTCATATTTTTATATTGTGTCATGTCTCTGTAATGAGTGTGTTGAAGGTCAGTGTTTTATTGGTTGTCTCTCCACAGCATAATTTTGTGGGGCTTTGCAAACCTGTATTAACTCAATTTACTGCAGTATTTCACATGCAAGCTCTTTTTGTGAGAGGAAAGCTCTGCAGAAATGTTGAAGCGCCCAGGAAAACACACACACAGCTGTTGCAGATCACTTCACAGATCACTGGAACGTGCCGTGGAGAACCGCTCGTCTCGAAGAATTTAAGATAGAACTCAGAATTTAGGCTTGTAGTTGTGAAGAGATCTAGTGAAGAGAGCTAATCTAATCTGAGGCGAGTGTCGTCTAGCAACTCCCAATACCTTCTGAGCTGTAAAAACCAAACTCTGGTCAGGCCAATAACATCATGTATAGAGTTGCTTCTAGTAAACACAGAAGATGGCAAACAGCGGTCTTTCGAATCAGCTTTAACCGCGACTCTGGAAGACTTGGAGTTAAGCTTTTCTCTGAGAAAAGAACAAAGAAAGGCACTGAAGTCATTCTTAAAAAGGGAAGATGTGTTTTTTTGACGACCTGATACGGTGAAAGTTTAATCTTCACATCTTTACTAGCTTCACTTCACCTTCGTTGCTCTGGTTGGTGTAGCGCTATCCTATCGCGTGCAGAGGGAGTTTAAAAGACAACCGTTTATCCCGCCCCTCGGATTGAGCCGTCAATGGTGAGTTTCCAGACCAAACATCTTGATGTGGGTCTGGCTTGTCAGGCTAGTGGAGATGTTCTTGGCTCCAAAGCAGAAACATAATTCAAGATTATCAGCATACTTCCTTATATACCCATAAGGTGGGGTGGAACTAGGCTATACAAATTCTGCAGACCCATGGCATTTCATTGCCATTGACTCGTTTTGTAAGAACTTGAAGGTGACTAAGCGAAATCCCCATTTGTCAGTCGCTGACGTAACTAAGCGTGACAGAACGAAAGGGAACTTTCTGCTTTTTTATATATAAAAAATAACAACAAAAAACAACATAATTTAGTCTGATTTATAAACTGTCTTCCTCATAGGGATTTCAGTTATTGCCATCTTTGTGGGGACATTTTGTCACCAAAACATAGGGTTAACCTGGACCATGCACACACACTAACTTTTCAGTGATATATTGCTTACTTTACAGGATTGTATCACCACCACAGGAATTTTTCCAAGATGGACAGAAAAGCTTTGATTTTATACATTTTATTCGGTAGGTGAATTCATTTTTTAACAAAATAATTATTTGTTAGTAAAAATATAAAGGTATAACTGTTTCAGCAACAACAGAAATTGTAGCAACTCAATTCACAATAACAGGCTCAACACCATCACCATCATATGTTAGTAGAGCCAAAACAACCCCACCAAGTTTAATGTCTTCTTTCACAACTGCTGCGCATATAGTCTGCCCATTACCCATTAGAAAATGTCTTGTTTTCCATGTGTAATGCAAGTACAATCTTACAGAAATAATGATAAACCTACGTACTATTAGCTGAACTGGAAATTAATTGAACATTGGCTACAGTGAAATTTCTTTTATCAATGTTAATGAATTTAAATCTAACCTAATCACCCTTTTCTAATATCAGAATTTGCCGTCTCTAATACTGAACCAACAACAGAAGTGTTCTCTGCCAACACAACAACTCTTTCAGGACAAAACGTCACTGCATCAGATACCACACCATCTACACCATCTACTTCAACTGCTTTTCATAGTACTACTGTTAGTACAGCTGAAACATCCACAACACCTGCAATTTCAACACCAACAGCTTATTCTGCTGTACCATCAACTCTTACTAGAGCATCCACCTATAGTGCAGCAATCAATACAACAGTGGCAAAGTCAACAGCTTCTACTTTGATTTCAGCCAGTTCCTCTTCACCAGCCTTTGAAAGCACTATTAGTACATCCACAACACCAAGAACAGGATCATATGTAGTAACAACTCATCTCTCTGGAATATCCAGCAATAGTACACTATTCACCACTACAACACCACATACAACAGTCAGTTCCTCTTCACCAGCCTCTGATAGTACAACTCCTAGTACAGTCAAAACATCCACAACACCTACAGAAACATCAGGACCTCCAACAGCCATAGCTAATCTTGTTGGCACAACTACTAGTGCAATAGCTGCCACGACAGTACCACAAATGTCAGCTCCTATATTTACGTTGCCAGCAACATTTTCAACTGCCACCAAAAGTACAACTTTTAGTACAGTTGAAACAGTTACAACACTTCACAACACAACATCATCAACACAATCTTCAACAGCCACATCAACTCTTGCTGGAAAATCGTCCACTACATCTGGAGAAACCACAACAGCCTCACAAACTACTATTCCAACAGCTGCATCCTCCACAACACCTACACCAACAGCAGTGCCCTCAGTGATCAATACAGCTCCTGCTGGAACATCCACATCTACAGCAGCAGAAACCACAACAGCATCACAAACTAATGTTTCAACAGCTGCATCCTCCACTACACCTACAACAACAGCAGTGTCCTCAGCAACCCCTACAGCTCCTGCTGGAACATCCACCACTACAGCATCAAAAACCATAACCACACCACAAACTAATGTTTCAACCGCTGCATCCTCCACTACACCTACAACAACAGCAGTGTCCTCAGCAACCCCTACAGCTCCTGCTGGAACATCCACCACTACAGCATCAAAAACCATAACCACACCACAAACTAATGTTTCAACAGTTGCATCCTCCACAACACCTACAACAACAGCAGTGTCCTCAACAACCACTACAGCTCCTGCTGGAACATCCACCACTACAGCATCAAAAACCATAACCACACCACAAACTAATGTTTCAAAAGCTGCATCCTCCACAACACCTACAACAACAGCAGTGTCCTCAACAACCACTATGGCTCCTGCTGGAACATCCACCACTACAGCATCAAAAACCATAACCACACCACAAACTAATGTTTCAACAGATGCATCCTCCACAACAACTACACCAACAGCAGTGTCCTCAACAACCACTACAGCTCCTGCTGGAACATCCACCACTACAGCAGCACAAACCATAACCGCACCACAAACTAATGTTTCAACAGCTGCATCTTCTACAACACATACAACAACAGCAGTGTCCTCAACAACCACTATGGCTCCTGCTGGAACATCCACCACTACAGCATCAAAAACCATAACCACACCACAAACTAATGTTTCAACAGCTGCATCCTCCACAACAACTACACCAACAGCAGTGTCCTCAACAACCACTACAGCTCCTGCTGGAACATCCACCACTACAGCAGCACAAACCATAACCGCACCACAAACTAATGTTTCAACGGCTGCATCTTCTACAACACATACAACAACAGCAGTGTCCTCAACAACCACTACAGCTCCTGCTGGAACATCCACATCTACAGCAGCACAAACTAATGTTTCAACAGCTGCATCCTCTACAACACCTACAACAACAGCAGTGTCCTCAACAACCACTACAGCTCCTGCTGGAACATCCACCACTACAGCAGCACAAACCATAACCGCACCACAAACTAATGTTTCAACAGCTGCATCTTCTACAACACATACAACAACAGCAGTGTCCTCAACAACCACTACAGCTCCTGCTGCAACATCCACCACAACAGCAGCACAAACCATAACCACACCACAAACTACTGTATCAACAGCTGCATCCACCACAACACCTACAACAATATCAGTGTCCTCAGCAACCACTACAGCTCACGCTGGAAAATCAACCACTACATCTGGAGAAACCACAACAGCATCACAAACTACTGTTACAACAGCTGCATCCTCCACAACACCACAAACAATAGCTTCTACTTTGACTTCAGTCAGTTCCTCTTCACCAGCCTTTGAAAGCACAACTGTTAGTACATCCACAACACCAAGAACAGGATCATATTTAGTAACAACTCATCTCTCTGGAATATCCAGTAGTATTATACTATTCACCACTACAACACCACTAACAACAGTCAGTTCCTCTTCACCAGCCTCTGATAGTACAACTCTTAGTACAGTCAAAACATCCACAACACCTACAGAAACATCAGGACCTCCAACAGCCATAGCTAATCTTGTTGGCACAACGACTAGTGCAATAGCTGCCATGACAGTACCACAAAAGTCAGCTCCTATATTTACTTTGCCAACAACATCTTCAAATGCCACAGCTCTTGGTATAATTGAAACATTCACAACACTTACAACATCAACACCAAATTCAGCTCTTGCTGGAGCATCCACCACTAGTGCTGGAGTTATCTCAACAGCACCACAATCAACAGCTGTAACAGGACCCTCAATTCAGATGATAACTAAGGTTCCTACAACTAATGCAAATATAGTTTCAACAAATATTTCAGGTAAGCTTCATTAAGAAAGGTTGAAGCACTATATTTTGTCTATTTGGGGTTCCAACTAGACCTATTTGTTCATCTTTTTATTATAGCTTTGTCTACAGCAGTAATTCCTTCTATATCATCTCCTGAATCTACAGCTGCTACTGCATCTACAGCTACTACTTCAAAAATACTTGAGGTGGTAACTGATCTGGAGTTTCGCTCTACTGACACATTTATAGATGCACTTAGCAATTCAAGCACTGCAGAGTTCAAGAATAGGTCTAAGCTTGTCAAGGATCAGGTGAGTTCAAATCAACTCACTAATGATACTTTTCTTTTTAAACACATATTAACAGAATATATAACACTTATGTAACTAACACTCATATATCACTATTGTAAATGATGTCTGTAATTGTTTCTGTTCCAGCTTGAAGGTGTCTATAGACCCAAGTATGCTAACTTCCTCCGAGCGAATGTCATAAGATTCAGGTAAATACAGCATATTGCAATGCTGCTGTTTTTATATGTAAACTGTGTGTGTGTGTGTTTGTGTGTGTGTGTTTGTGTGTGTGTGTGTGTGTGTGTGTGTGTGTGTGTGTGTGTGCGTGTGTGTGTGTGTGTGTGTGTGTGTGTGTGTGTGTGTGTGTGTGTGTACTTTTGAACTTAGACCACTGTATGTGTGTATGGGAAGCTTCAATTTGGGTAGGCCAAATCCAGGCGGAAAACCCAAAAATGGTCCTGGGTTTTAAGAGGTTAATAAACATTTCATACATGACTAGCAACATTTCTTGCCATTCACTTCTTCAAAGTTCATGTCAATATTTTTTTCTAATTCCAGAAAAAATTCACCATCCTGCTCTAAAATATCTTTATCATTGGGAGTAATTTCTCATGCACAGTATTTCCTGAGTAGATTGGTCTCTTCTACTGTAAGAAGAGTCTGTATCTTTTGTAGTATTTTTCAATCATTCGAGTGGGTCTATTCTAAACCCCAAATTGTGATGGCACCACATCTACCTCAATAAGCAATGCCAAACTTATTCATTGACGATGAGTCACCAGTTTAGCCTTTATAAATGTCACATTTGCAAGAAAGAAAACTGGTTTGAGGACTGCAGTTGATGTGCAGAGGAGTATGATTTATTTAACAAAAGAAACATAATACAAACACAAAACACTCTTAAAAATAAAGGTTCTTAAATTGTGCTTTGGCAGGGTGTATGGTTCCATGAAGAACCTTTAATATCCAAAGAACCTTTCCATTGCACAAAAGTTTCTTTGTAGTGTAAAAAGTTCTTTAGACTACAAAATGGTTAGAAAAAAATTGTTCTTTAAAGAAATTTTCACAAAATGGTTCTTTGGGGAACCAACAAAACTTTCTTCTATGGCATCACTCTGAACGTTTTGGTTGTTCCTGGCACCTTTATTTTTAAGGGTGCACAAGGGAGAAACATACTGTAACTATAAATAACAGAACCAACTTAAAACATACCAACAAACAGAATCACATTAACAATAATAACAATCCCCATAATATTCTCTTAATCCAATTTCATTTATCCAAGTTACCTTTTATTTTCTCAATCATCCCTTTTCAATTTTTTATTGAAATGACTCATCTCCCAAATAATTCCCCTTCAAACAATCTTTTTTTCAATGCCAGACAAACAGGGAGTCTGGGGGCCACTGTTATCCATTCTCCCATCAAAACATAAGCTGATAAAACAAAAGTATTTCCACAGTTCATCAATGTGAAGACCCTTCTTAAGACTCTTCTTAATCTGTGCAAAAGTGGTTCCATTGCCAATGTATAGAGCAGGGGTTTGCACTTCCAGTCCCGGAGGACCACTGTCCTGCAGAGCTTAGCTCCAACCCTAATCAAACCTGTTTGACTTTTTCCCAGAGCCTCTCCACAATAATTCCTATTGCAATCAACACTCCTAAAGGTTACAATTTCAGATTTTTGGGAGTTTCTTTCATCAATTTCAACACTTTGTCAGATTCAACATTTTCATTTACTGAAACAACTATTTTTGGACCATTAGAATTCAGCGCATTAGAAGTACTGGCGACTTCTTCATCTTCATTTTGCACAGTGTTATCTTTTTTACCTAGTCGTTTCACCATTTATATATTCCAGACCTGGGTCAATCATCACATCAACAGAAATTGTCTTCAGCCTCAACCAAACAGTCCCATCCTCTAAAGATATTTCAGACACCCTCGTGACAGCAGTGGCAAACGGAACTCTCAGTCTACTGAACATAATTCCTCAATCAGTTTCAGTCAATGGATCAGGTAAGCCCTATTACTACATAGTCTTCAAAAATTTTATTATTGATATATGACACGCAAAACCTATTTTTCTTATTCTAACAATTCAGAATTTATCTACAACTGTTCTGAGTTATCGATCATAGCAGAAAAAGAAAAAGAAAACTCAGATGAGATATTTAATCTATAGGGAGCTCTAAATATAATACCTAATTTGCATACATTTTATTACAGCTTCAACAACAACTATCGCTCCTACAGCAACTACAGCTTCAAGCGGATTGAAGATTGAATCCAGTCTGCTCCAAGCAACATGCCTCATTATTATGACTAAAATATTAAAGCTTTTCCAATAGATCCCTTAACCTTATATCAAAACTAGACACACTGTAACAAATTAAACACAGAGCAAATGTTTTTTTATTGCCTGATATAGCCTAGAGTATTTTCCATTGCAGCACTCTCTCAAATAATGGTATAGGGGGATATGAAAATAAGCTTGATAATGCATTTGTTGTTTATTAAATTGCATTTAATGATTGCTTGAATTTCTTGTATTTGATTGCTGTCTTCTTGGAGGGAGGAGTGGGTCTTCTGTAGAAGTGAATTTCTTTATTTTGTTCAAATTTAAATGTTGTAAAAGGTGTCTCTTATTTAGTTCTTTTAAAGATAACCACTGGTTAAAAAAAAATTGTTTTTGTTTTTTTTTAGTAAGTTCTAACATTGCAATATGTCATATATCAAATATGTTTAAGTTTATATGGTTCAAACTTTTTTGCTTTCATTAAAAAAACACTAAGCAAAATATAAATAGTCTGGTTTCTTACTGTACACTATTCAATGTTCAAATGCAAATAGACTCAGTTTACTCAATTTTAGGCAGAGGTAGACAGTAACAAAGCACATTTACATGAGAAGTATTCCTCCATTTACTTGAGTACTGAAATACAAATATCGTACTTTTCACTCCACTAGATTTATAGAAGTCGAAATTGGTTTCTATGTAACGACTTTGAAGACAGCTTATCAATAATCGCTCTTATAGGGTCACATGAAGTTCAATTTCCCAGCATTTTTTGAACATTGATCATTTGGTTCATCTGCACAGTTCAAGCACCCATAGCCATACATTAAATATGTTTTAGTTTTTACTGAAAAGATTAAATATTTATTCAGTTTTAACGGTTTGCTTTTTTTGCCTAAAATGAATCATATCACAGCCTTCAAAAACTCTCCATCCAACCTGCAGATGCATACTGAGGTGTCTAAACTTTTAATTTCTGGAGCTTGAAATGGAAATTGTCTGTGCTTTTGGAGCTAGCTTCAGAATGAAGCAGTTCATTTTGTTGAAGAATTTCTTTTTTTTTTTTTTTTTTTTTTGCAATTTTCGTCAATTACATTTTTCACTGATGAAAAAGAGAGAACTATATAAATAAATAAAAAGTTTTGAATGACAAACATTATGACAAAAATCTATTGACATTTTGTCAAAAAAACTAATAATTTTTGTCAACTAATACAAAGATCTGGGAAGAGATCTGTTCTGTGTGAGGTGCACATTTAAATTGTAACATGCTGATCTACCCAGCGGTACATAAGTTGCCAGACGTTGCTGCGTTTCTCAAAAAATGTACAAAAATGTTTACTTATGAGAGAAAGACATGAGGAGACGTGGAAAATTTCTGGGACAACACGAAAGAGAGCTCAGTCTAGTTGTTTGTGCGCACACAGAAAGCTGTCTCTCAGACGACAGAGAACAAATACTAAAATTTAATTAATTTAATATACTTTAATTTATTATTTTTTGTCAACTAAAACTAGACTTAAACTAGAACAATTCATTTAAATTAAATTCATAGATTCCTAATTGTTGACAAACTAAATGGCATGTTAGTTAAAAGACTATGAATAAAACTAAATCTAAATGTGGTGTCAAAATTATCAACATAGCTTAACGTAGCTGATGTGGTGTTGCTTTGCTTATTAAGAAACACCCAAAACTAAGTACAAAGGATTACAAATATGGGCTGCTGGCCTCAGAATACATCTCTTTTATGAGATATTTGGTGTGACATTAGTTTGTTTATTGAGGCTTATATAATGTCGTTGAGATTATGTCTTGGGGATGATGGTGGACAGGTCTCCAAAACTATTAGATGTGTTGGAGTCATTAGCTGTCATTGCTGGCAAGACCTTATTCAATTATTGTTTTGAAGAATATATTTTAGAGCTCACCTTCAAATCTAGTGAGACTGAAAGCTAATGAAGTATGTAGAAAAATGTGGATCTGAAACCCTCACACGTTAGCAGTTATGCTTAGAGTTAAAGTTTAACAGTAACTTATTTTAACTCAAGTAATGGAGTTGCATACTTTGTCCGAAGCTGATTTCAGGTCAACGTTTCTGTACTGTGCATACATAGCAATACATTTGGGGAGCCTGAAACTGGTATTTTTGTGTATTGTTCATACGACTTTGCATTAAAACTAACAACAATATTGTCTGGGATGGCATAGGTGTGTCACTTTCAAGGAAACAGGCTTCATTTTTGAAGGAATTTTGGCATCTTATCAAAGCCACAGAAGGAATTTCTGAACAATTTGTATGGGTGTAAGGGAGGGACATAAATAGACACCCAAGCTCAGCTACACCCAAATGCTAAAATCACCAGTGAATAATCATTATAGTATATTACCCTAAATGCAAATCTTGCAGTGTGTGGGTGCCTTAATCTGATAATTGTGTAAAAACAGCAATTTTGCATAACATAAAATAATCTAAAAATGTATACCTCATGTAGCATAAGTAACCTTGCAAACCCTTTAACAAAAGATGATTTGTCAAATAGTGCACACCGAATTTATCACATTTCACAGCCAAAATTAAAATCCATCCAATACAACTTCCCTAGAGAACTATTCCTATTCCTACAGTAATTTAACTAAACTCTTCCAGTTACTGTTAAACTTTACCTCTAAGCATAACTGCTAATTTTCTACACACTCATTAGCTTTCAGTCTCACTCGATTTGAAGATGAGCTCTAATATATTCTTCGAAACAATAATTGAATAAGGTCTTACCATCACTGACAGCTAATAACTCCAACAAATCCAACAGTTTTAGGAGATCTGTCCACCATCATTCCCAAGACTCTCAATGACAACTTGTAACAGACTCAATGAACAAACCAATATCACACCCATATTTCTTCAAAACCAGCCCAATATCTATTAAAAGAGACATATTCTGAAGCCAGCCTCCCATATTGTTAAACCTTTGTACTTCGTTTTGGGTGTTTCTCAATAAGCCAGATGCAGCGCAATGCAGAATCTCTTGCTCACCATTGCTGCTTTTAAAATCGGTCTTGAATTTCCAGTATACAAATAATTTTAAGTCATTTGGCATATACAGTCTTGTCACAGACACGCCAGGGCTCCCACATCACCGAATCACAATGCACGCTCTCACTTGAGTATTAACCACACACACCTGCAACTCATCATTACCCCAATCACCAGCAGCACAAAAGGCACACACACTCAAGCATTCACTCTCCGGTCTCGTAAAAGGTACTAACACTTCTGCTTACTTCAAGGACTCCTCCGCTGTTACTTACCTATCTCCAGCGTCTACTTCCTAGTCTTCAGCGTATTCCTGTGTTCAGCGTGTGTGTGTTCCGTGTGTCCATCGCCAATTGCCTGAGCTTCACAACCGCCATCTGCAAGTACACCCCGGGGTATCAACCCAGAGAACCATTACCGGCAAATCTGCACTTCGGTCAAGTTACTCACCTATTCACCTGTTCACTCTACTGGTTGCTCAATAAACCTGATTCACTTACCATCTTGTCTCCGTAACCTCTGTACCATAACAGAAGACCGGACCACAACCGCGAGCACAAGTACGAGTCACCCGGATATCTTTCCAGAACTGGTGGATGCCGTTCGCCGTGCATTACTCTCCAGCCTACCATCATCCGCACTGGCGATCACTTCCACATCACCCGTGTATGCCAGTCCCATGGCCAAGCCAGCACCCTTCTCTGGTTCGGAGGAGGACTGCAAAGGAATCCTTCTGCATTACTCACTGGTACTGGAGATGCAACTGCAACTGTATCCCGACGTTCGCTCCCAGAGTGCTTTCATCGTGTCTCAATTAAACGGCAAGGCCTTACGATGGGTGGAAACTCTATATGCCCAAAATAACCCGATCGTACACTCAATATCCAGCTTTATTGCACACTTCAAGGATGTCTTCGGAAAGCCAGCCTGGGATGCGTCTGTGGGTGAGAAATTGTATCCTTTAAATCAAAATATGTCTGTAAACGAGTATGTCCTGCATTTTTGGACCCTGGCCGCCGCTGGCGGATGGAACGAGCAGTCACTTCTGACCACCTACTGTCAAGGATTGGATCCCTGTTTGCGGTTGCATCTCGCTGCATACAAGGACACCATCTGGCTTGAACGCTTCATCCAGTTATCCATCCACTTCGACACTTGTATGCAGTTGTGCCTCAAAGAACACCAGGGCCAGACCATGAGCTTCACCTCCCTTCACCGACCAGAATCCGTCAGCCCTCCAGCAAATGCAAGTAGAGAACACCCGGTTAACACCAGCGGAGCGGCAGAGATGGCTCGGGCAGGGTTTATGTCTGTATTGTGGATCTCCAGATCACATCATCACCAAGTGTCCTACACGTCCTCCTCATCCTCTGGTGAGTGTGATCTATCCAATCTATCTGTCTGTGAACCTCATTACTGCCAATGTCTCCTTTCCAGTCTCTGGCCTCCTCAACTCCGGTTCCGCTGGGAACTTCATCTCAGGCGCCCTCTGCCGTCAGCTCAAGCTCAAGACGACTCACACTCCGTCCATCTACCAGGTCGAATCCATAATGGGTAGACCATTAAGCTGAAGCAGGTTCGCTCCATTGCCGGTTCAGTTCAACTACAAGTTGGCATCCTTCATGTTGAACAAATCCATCTACTGGTTCTGGAGGGATCCACCGCTGACGTATTTCTAGGGCACCCGTGGATGGAGCAGCATAACCCCGTCATCTCTTGGAAGATCGGTGATATCCTAAAGTGGGATGATAGCTGCTTCACCAGCTGCTTCTCTGCTGTTCCTGTCCCTTCCATGTTTTGTTCCAGAAAGATTCCCGTCTATGCGATGTCCATTGAGAGTCCCATCGAACAGCGGTCAGTGGAGATTCCATCATGCTACGGACCCCTTTACTGTGGGTTTCTGCCCTCACCGTGCTTCCAAGTTGCCTCCACACCGGCCATGGGACTGCGCCATCGATCTGCTTCCGGGTGAGTCAGTGCCCGAGGAAAAGATGTCTTCAGCATCTTCCTGTGTCAAGCGTGTGTGTGTTCTGTGTCTCCATCGCCAAATCGCCTGAGCTTCACAACCGCCATCTGCAAGTACATCCAGAGTATCAACCCAGAGAACCATCAACGGCAAATCTGCTCTTCCGTCAAGTTACTCACCTATTCACTCTACTGGTTGCTCAATAAACCTGATTCACTTACCATCTTGTCTCCGTAGCCTCTGTTCCAAAACAAGTATAGACTATCTAAAATTTTCACAATAATTTTCAATTTAAATTGGGGTCAAATTAATAAATGCTTAACTAGTGCATTATTCTGGACCCTTAAAATAAAGTGTTACCCAATATTTTGCACTACTGTCATATATCCTAAATAAAATACACCCTAAAAGGTTTACACAACACCATTTTCAACTAAAATCGGAAAACTTTGTTTTTGTTTTGGCCATTCATTTACACGACAATGGGGTTTTTAGGGCCTGAAGATGCAAGAATTTTAATATGGTTTTCAAAGTGCACATTATTGAAAATGATACCATTATCATCCTTGTGTAAATGACAAAAATGCGAATTCAAAATCAAAGGGTGATCAGGTCTTTTCTGTGGCTTGGCCCAGGCTTCTCCCTGATTATGTGAGGTCTACTCGATCATTACGTTTGTTTCCTTTTTCTGAGAGCTGAGCCTTTAAATCTCCTTTGTAAAAGCTTTACGAGGCATAAATAGTCCTCACTTTAGAGGAGCTCACAAAAATATTTAACTACTAAATGTTTTAAAACTACCCGAATTAATCATGAATTAGATAAGAATACAGTTTTTTTTAAAGCATTTATTAACACACTAAGTAATTATTACTATTTTTAAAGACAAACACGATTCTAAAAAAGTTGACTGTCTGCAAACGTCTGGGGACAGAGGAGACAAGTTGCTCAAGTTTAGGAATAGGACTGTTGTCCCATTCTTGTCTAATACAGGCTTCTAGTTGCTCAACTGTCTTAGGTCTTCTTTGTCACATCTTCCTCTTTATGATGCACCAAATGTTTTCTATGGGTGAACGATCTGGACTGCAGGCTGGCCATTTCAGTACCTGGATCCTTCTTCTACGCAGCCATGATGTTGTAATTGATGCAGTATGTGGTCTGGCATTGTCATGTTGGACAATGCAAGGTCTTCCCTGAAAGAGACAAAGTCTGGATGGGAGCATATGTTGTTCTAGAACTTGGATATACCTTTCCAGGTATGGATGGTGCCACCACTTGGATGGTGCCTTTCCAGATGTGTAAGCTGCCCATGCCACACACACTCATGCAATCAGAGATGCAGGCTTCTGAACTGAGCGCTGATAACAACTTGGGTTGTCCTTGTCCTCTTTAGTCTAGATGACATCCCGAAATTTTGATTCAACTCTTTGCAATTTTTCTCTGTTAAACTCCTTTCTGATATTGCTCCACTATTTTCCACCTCAGCATTTGTGGAATTGGTGATCCTCTGCCCATCTTGACTTCTGAGAGACACTGCCACCCTGGCTCTGTTTATATACCCAATCATGTTGATGAGCCATGATCAAAATGAGCCAATATTTGGCATGACATTTCAAAATGACTCACTTTCAACATTTGGTATGTTATCTATATTCTATGGTGAATAAAATTCAAGTTTATGAGATTTGTAAATTATTGAATTTTTTTATTCACAATTTGTACAGTCTCTTTTAATGGTTTTTAATAGGATGTATAAACATATATTTAAATAGTTTATTAATCATATACTTACACTTTATAAATGATTTTATGAACCACTGACAACTGTGTTGTAAAAAACTGTAATACTTAATTTATAAATGAATAATTTATCATTAATAAAGTATCAAAAAACAATTGTTAAACACAATATTCTTATCAAGAAAATATTCTTATCAAGAACAAAGCATTTATAGGTGTATTTACTGCTTACTGTTAATAATAAATGATGAATTGCTAACTTACTGAAGCTTAACTATTCAAAGCATGCCGTTATTATAAAAGTGTTACCATATACCTAAACCCTATTTATTGCCGTATAAATCTCTCAGCTCGGCTCTATTTATATAGTGCTTTTTACAATGCCCATTGTTTTAAAGCAACTTCACAGAAAAAAATTGAAAATACAGGAACACAGGAAAATAATGCAACAGGTTTTAATTCGGCTGTACAACCACTCTGGAGAAAACAGTGATGTCATCCACCTCAGTTCAATTATCATATAGTGTCAATGAAGGCAGATCAGTTATATAATTGAATATTTAATATTTAAAAGCAAATTCACAGTATTAACAGGAAAAAAATGCAACAGAATTTGTAGAACAACAACCTTTATTTAGTGTCCCCAACTTATTTAGTGTCTTGTTTACTGTCCCCAACTGATCAAGCCAGGCCAAAGGTGAACCAAAACTCCATCAGGTACTACAAGGAATAAGTGTGCAGTGCATTCACTATGGCTATAAGATCAGCCAAAACTGTGACAAGGCTTAGTATTACTTGGTGAGAAGAATTATTGGGCGGAAGTGGAATGTAAATTTGTAGGTTGTCAAATGACTGAACAGTCTCACAGCTTGAGGGAACGGATCATGTTAGTCTGGTAGCTTTGGCCTGAAGCTTAAAGGGTTACTTCACCCAAAAATGTATAATGACTCACCCTAATGTCGTTCCACACCCGTAAGACCTCCGTTCATCTTTAGAACAGTTTAAGATATTTTATATTTAGTCCGAGAGCGTATGCAAGTGTATGCACACTATACTGTCCATGTCCAGAAAGGGAATAAAAACATCATCAGAGTAGTCCATATGAGACATCAGTGGGTTAATCAGAATCTCTTGAAGCATCGAAAATACATTTTGGTCCAAAAATAACAAAAACTACGACTTTATTCAGCATTGTCTTCTCTTCCCCGAATCGTTCAATGATTCAGATCACCAATGTCACGTGATTTCAGCAGTTTGGCATGCGATCCGAATCGTTGATCGATTCACTGATTTATAACCGTTTGAATATTTATTTGAGGTTTGAACACAAACCAGAAGTCGTAGTTTTTGTTATTTTTGGACCAAAATGTATTTTCGATGCTTCAAGAGATTCTGATTAACCCACTGATGTCTCATATGGACTACTCTGATGATGTTTTTATTCCCTTTCTCGACATGGACAGTATAGTGTGCAGAGACTTAGATACGCTCTCGGACTAAATATAAAATATCTTAAACTGTGTGTGAAGATAAACAGAGTTCATACGGGTGTGGACCGACATTAGGGTGAGTCATTAATGACATATTAAGGACATCAATTTCATTTTTGGGTGAACTAACCCTTTAAAGCCAAATGGCAGGCAAGGGTGTGAACACACAATAAGAAATTTGCATCTTCATGCTTCCTGGAATACTTTTTCAGTTTAGATAAAAGAAAGATAAATTCTGGAGAGCCCCAGAACTGTTTTTGTTTTAGTTGCTGCCACATGATTTACGCATGATGTGTCTTAGTGGCATAATTACTTTGTTGCTTACACTCATGGTGCAGTAAACAAGGTGTAAGCCACACCTGATCCAGTAGGACTCCTGTGTCGGTTTCAGAGTGTGCTTAAAGATATAGTTGCGCAAGAATTAATCTGAAACCTAGATTATGTATGCTTTAAAATTATAATTTATTAGGCAACTGATAAATTTTGTGCCTTCATCTAAAGTGTCCTTAGGAGAAAAGGTTTTAAAGGCTTAAACAATGTATATAATATATATATAGTCAACAGACACTCATTCAGAATGGATGGATAATCAAGTCCATTGCTTCCTGTTGGACAAGTATCTAGTTATATTAAACAAAATTAAGATTATGTGATGTCATCTTTTACATACTCTTTTCCTGATCAAATGTTTAAGATACTGATAAAAAAAAAAACATTTATTATAACAATGTCGATGTCCTGATAGGCTTTAAAAAGCAGAGAAAGTAAAACATGACACACCCAAACTCTCTATTCACATCGCGTCACACGTCTGCGCACAAACTGTCCAAACTAGCATAACCTGACACAAAGATAAATAATTGTCTTAAGAAGAGATTGCTTTTGTTTGCATAATAACAAAGAATTCTTGTTTTCCCTCGGTCACATGGCTTCTGTATGATTTATGCAAATATGACACCCTGCTTGTCTGTCAACAGGTTTAAAAGAAAATCAACAGGAAGCTACTGAAAGCTGTCCGACAGGTCAGCCTACATGTGATCTTTGCTCTGCTATCAGGTGTCATTCACAAAATACCATGACATGAAAAAGCACCTCAAGTAAACATGCACCTCATTCACCTCACTTACAATTGAACTAGCAATGTATAAAATATTATAGTATGAAAGTTTATGTACTGTTCTCAACATTACAGAAACTATTTGGAATTTGTCAAGTGTCATTACCTTAACTTTACTTATTTTGTTTTCCAAAAAGCAAAACAAAATAAGTCAATTATAAATCATTAAAAACATTATTATTATTATTATTATTATTATTATTATTATTATTATTATTATTATTCAAAATAAATGTTATCAATGTTAAAAACTTTAAAAACAATTTACAATTAAATATATTTTTCATAATGTTGTATTTAAATATGTTATTGGTGTTAATATTTGTACAAAAAATAATTTATTTTTTGCAATTCATTGATTATGGTCAACAGAAATAATTTTGACAATATTTAAACCATATGAAATAGTTTATAGTATAATTTATACATTGTTAATAATTGTTTTTATTGTTTTACCTGTGTCAAAAATTTAAAATATACATATTTTTATTTGTTTATTCGATACACATTTTCTTTAATGCTAAAATAACTGCATATTTATTTTGTACAAAATAACATTGAATATCATTAATAAAAAAAAAAAAATATATATATATATATATATATATATATATATATATATATATATATATATATATATATATATATATATATATATATATATATAGGTATAAATATATATATATATTTTTTTTTTTTTTTTTTATTAATGATATTCAATGTTATTTTGTACAAAATAAATATGCAGTTATTTTAGCATATATATATATATATATATAAGGCATATATATATATATATATATATATATATATATATATATATAAGGCATCCTATATATAAGGCATATATAAGGCATATATAGGCATCCTATATATATAGGCAATATATAAGGCATCCTACAGAGGACAGGCCATTGTCTTGCAGGTCAACAGACAAGCACATCTGATTTACTATTTCAGGGAATCTGAAGCATGTGTGACATTTTACCTTCATTCTGAAGTCAACGTTTACATTGGAGAGCTTGAGGCTGTTTCACACATTCTGATCTGAAGTGAACCAAGTGTCAGTTTAGAGACTGCACAATTATTTTTCACATGATAGTTACCAGCAATGCATATTTGAATGAGAGCAGGGAGTGGCCCTGATTTAATTGTCTATGAGAATTTACTGTATGTCAGATTGAATGTATATCGACAACATGGAGACGCAAAGAATCTGAAGAATCTGCCCTGACTCTGAGGATGTAAGCAAAAACCCTTTTAATTAAGAGTGTTACGTCCAAGGACGTAAGTTTATTTGTTATTGCAGTGTGTCATGCATTTATGTGTCTGGTGGTGCTTCTCAATATCCTTTCCTCACTCCTCCGTCCTCCATCCTATGACCCGGAAACCAATGGTGCTCATCCATCTTGTAGGAGATCTCAATTCTCTAACTGCACCGCAAGGAGGCGAGGATGGAGGAGTGAGGAGCTTCCTGAGGAGTCGTGAGCGAGGATACACAGGTGAGTCCTTTGCGGAAGTGTTTTATTGACTAAACATGACGCAAGCATTAATTCTCCTCGCCGTTCACATCGTGCCACAGTTTATTCATCATGTTAACATGTACAAGACACAAATGTTTGTCAAATAACAACACCTGACAGTTGCAGAATTATATCAAAGCACAAGAAAATGAAAGAAACAAATAGAGAAACAAATAGAAACTAATACTATATAATGAATAAAATGCAGTTAATAACTTTGTTGTTAATAATAACTGGTAATATTGACTAAAATATGGACAAATGTGGTATTTTGTGAGGCTGAAGCTTACAATATAAATAGTTATCTCTAATGTTCAAGAATCCCGACTAAATCCAGCGGTGTAGATTCATCATTAATTGACGCCGCTTTGAAGTGACGTTAAAGGGAGCAAGGATAAATAATTTCACTTGATTCAATTCCTTTGCCCTCACGTCTTTTCCTTGCATCCTTCCCTCGCATCCTGAAGGTGTCGAGCTAAGGTACGAGGAAAGGAAGCTAGGAAAGCAAACGAGGATGCACAAATAAGAATTGGGAAGCACCCTGGGTGTTTTGCTCTATTTTTCTTTCATCATTAAGGCAGGTACTCTGACTAGCTGTATTCATTGTAACAATGCTTCATGTGAATGCAGAAGTGGATCTTGGAGAAGAGAGAGAGTCTTCCTTGTGCCAGGACGAATTCCTCCTCCTATTTGCCCAGATGCTGTTTTTTAACTTGATCTCTTTCTGAGTAAGTGAGCTCAGGATTCTGTTGTGGGTTCTTTAACAGAATAAGAATCTTATGTTAAGTATGTTTGTTTAGTATGCCTAAAATTTACTCAACTGAACAAAATATTTAACACCGGCCTAGTGGTGTTTGGATATTTTTAGGGCTGAAACGATTCATCGAGTAACTCGAGTTAATCGAATCAAAAAAATCCTCGAGGCAAAATCATCTGCCTCGATGCTTCGCTTAGTCCATTTAACTACACACAGATATTGCAGAAAGACATTTTTTGTGTAAGGACTCGGGAGTATGAGCGGATTGCGGTTATATCCGCAGTTCTGGTGCATAAACATCCCAAACATTGCAGGTGGAAAAGAGAAATCATTAATATGTTGATTTTAATAAAGACGCGGAACTCTCATATCACGCTAAAACGCAATGAATGCGTGTCGTTCTTTAACTTTCGTTTTCAGCTCATGTCGAGATCAAAGACCGCAATGCGAGAGAGAGAGAGCGGGCGGGCATCAGCACTGGTAATATCATTTAATATCGCTGTTTTTAAATGAAGAAAACTGTGTGTTGAGCTTCAGGATGCGACGCTGAACATTTAAGTTTCATTTGCGGCAGTTCACGCGTCAGCTGAGGAGATTCGAGCAACTCCAAACACATGAACGCGATGGAGTTTGCAGCTTTGCATATGGATCACCGTCATTGTGATGTGTGTGAAATCTTTAGTGAGACTTTATATATCCTACTTGATAATATCTTCGAAATGCACCTTTAGATGTTCTCAATAGGCTACTAGGCGCAACATAGGCTACATCAGAACAAGCTGTAACGCGCGCGCATTTGTCATGAGCAGCGCTCGTGCTTTCATTGATTTGTGTAATTTAATATCACACTTAAATCATATTTATAGCTACTAACTTAAAACAAGCTGTGTTACAATGATGAATGATTAGCTCAAAAGATCAGCATGTGTGATGTACTTTAACTTTAACTAAACATATCTCGCGTTTGATCACGTTCTAGCGGTTATTCCTCTGTGTGATGTATAGGTTGTCGGCCCTGGTTAATGTAAACGATAGCATCGCGCTTAACACTGAGGATTTGAAGTTGTGACCACCTGGTGCGGGTGGATGGTTTGCTTCTAACAGCTGATTCGGTGACGATAGAGCTGATCCGCACATCTCTTGCTCCAAGTTAACCTGTCCAATATGTTGCTCCAGTAAAGGAGTAAATAAGACAGTAAATGCTTGTCATGCCTGAGCTGAAGCTGAAACATGAAAGTTAAGTTGCACAACATATACAATGTTTAGTTATTTATATTATTTATAGAATATTTATAGAATATTAGAATATTTATATTATATAGAATTTATAGAATATTTATATTATTTATATTGGCATTATTGTTATTTATATTACTACTATTTAGATTTATTGGTTGTAGGTTTAGTTTTAGATTGAACTATGTTTACCTAAAAGTTTACCTAAAGTAATTTGAAATAGATTTTTATTTAATATAATATGGCAATTGTATGCATTAAAATTGTTTAGTTTCACAGTTATTAATGTATGCAATTTCAGCAATAAAACAATTTTTCTAAAAAGAAAACAAATTAGATGTTAATTTTAAGATACCCGTCTTATTGTCTCTTATTGCTCTTTAAAGGGGGGGTGAAACACTCAGTTTCAGTCAGTGTCATGTCAATCTTGAGTACCTATAGAGTAGCATTGCATCCTGCATATCTCCGAAAAGTCTTTATTTTTTTTATAATTATAAAAGAAAGATGCGCTGTTCCGAGTCTTTCCGAAAAAAGCCGAGCGGGTGGGGGCGTGTCGTGTGAGTGGAGCTAAATAATGACGTGTGCAGCAGCGCGCTGCAGTGAGGAAAGTGAGTCGCTCTGTGAGGAAAGTGATTCGCTCTGTGAGGAAAGTGATTCGCCCGCCGCGTGAGGAAAGTGATTCGCTCTGTGAGGAAAGTGATTCGCTCAGTGAGGAAAGTGATTCGCCCGCCGCGTGAGGAAAGTGATTCGCTCTGTGAGGAAAGTGATTCGCTCAGTGAGGTAAGTGATTCGCCCGCCGCGTGAGGAAAGTGATTCGCTCTGTGAGGAAAGTGATTCGCTCAGTGAGGAAAGTGATTCGCCCGCCGCGTGAGGAAAGTGAGTCGCTCTGTGAGGAAAGTGATTCGCTCAGTGAGGAAAGTGATTCGCCCGCCGCGTGAGGAAAGTGATTCGCCCGCCGCGTGAGGAAAGTGATTCGCTCAGTGAGGAAAGTGATTCGCCCGCCGCGTGAGGAAAGTGAGTCGCTCGGTGAGGAAAGTGATTCGCTCAGTGAGGAAAGTGATTCGCCTGCCGCGTGAGGAAAGTGAGTCGCTCTGTGAGGAAAGTGATTCGCCCGTCGCGTGAGGAAAGTGCTAATACAGATCGACCGCCGGCCTATCAGTGGGTAAGTCAGTAGCTACTGGTTATATCACCTGTTTAGCATCCTACAAGCCAGCACTTTGATGGGCGTAGCCTGTTGCTTTCGCTCTCTCTCACGCGCTTCCGGTAGAATTGTCCGTAAGGCCCATACAAGGAAATTCCGCCCCCACTAACGTCAATGGGAACGCATGATCTCAAAAAACTTGCCGAAACTTATGACTAACCGGAAGTAGTATTTTTGACAAAGAAATACTCCCATCAAACGTCCACCTTAACTTTTGAAACTTTGTCTATGTTTAGTATGGGATTCCAAGTCTTTAACAGTGTAAAAAGATCAGTATGCATGAAACAGCATTTCACCCCCCCTTTAATAAAGAAAAAGTAATTATTATCCGATTAATCGATTAATCGATCGATTAAGTGGTAGATTAATCGATTACAAAAAGAATCGATAGCTGCAGCCCTAAATATTTTACTGCCAAAATACTACATAGTGCACCTTTAATGCAAGAATTTTTTGAAAGACAAAAATACTAAGTAAGAAAAGCATTTATTGCAGTGTTCAACATTTTTTCATATCACAGTTCATTTGCTATAGTTTAGGACATATGAAAGAACGTCTCTGGTTATGTCTGTAAGCTTAGTTCCCTGAGAACAGGGGACGAGATGCTGCGTGTTGAGAACGCTTTAGGGAAATGCCTCCAGGGTGACTGGTGTCTGAAACTACTATCGAATCACAGCAATCCTATGACCCCCGACAGCCCATTACGTTATCAAAGTGCGACCAGGAAGTATATAAGGGAGCCTTGCAAACATATCACCATCCTTTCGTCTGAAGGGACTGTTTGGCAGGCAGGCCCAGAGGCATGGCAACAAGACGCAGATTCTCAACTAATGTTCGCTTTCAGGAGGGAACTCACGCTGTGTCCTGAGTATGTTTAGGGGAAATACCCACACCACCATGCTGAGGGGAGCGCGTGCCCACTAGCAGTGACTACTGTCAGAACGAACACATTCAACTGAAGAGCCCGAGCCACTCCCCCTCTGGTCACCCGGGCTGTCAGTGACACCATTCCCTATGGTCATAGCCCAAGCTATATGCCTAAGAGAGCAACTTAAATGTTCAAAAGAGGTCTCTTCACCCTCAGGCTGCTCAAAGGCCTGGGACCAGCTACTTCAACAGAAGCAGCCCCTTTTACACCCTTACCCCGTTCACTTAACAGCCCTTAATTGTTCGTTCGTGGACAAATGTGGGCACGGAGGTCTCAGGTGTGATATTTTTTTTTTAATTATTATAAATGTTATTACGGAAGCGTATTGCATTCACTTGAGAAAAAAAAATCTACTCTGTTTTTCTGAATTAATGACTTAATTATCTCAGAATTATGAGATAATTTTTCATGAATATTTTTTTTTGTTCTGCTTTTCTGAATTAATGACTTAATTATCTCAGAATTATGAGATAATTTTTCATGAATATTTTTTTTTGCTCTGTTTTTCTGAATTAATGACTTAATTATCTCAGAATTATGAGATAATTTTTCATAAATAAAATTTTTTTGCTCTGTTTTTCTGAATTAATGAGATCCCTCAAAATCCAGCCAAGGGCTCTATTTTAGCTGGATTGCATGGAAGTAAACATGTCCCGCCTTTCAAATTTGTGCAGACAGCCGATCTCATGAAAATTCGTATAAATAGTAGCAGGGCTTGACATTAACTTTTTTGCTCACCAGCCACCGTGGCTAGTGGTTTTCCAAAGTAACTAGCCACTCAGCATTTTCACTAGCCACAATTTTGCATTTTGGAAATTATATTTTATATGATTAAAGTTGACTTTGGCATGCTTAAATTACTTGATTTTGAGTAGATTTCTTGATTTTGAAGATTTAAAACCATTTCAAAGTTTCAAACTATGATATGCACACCTGTGTTTGCATGTTTATGCTCAATTTAGACTTTGGCACTTTTGCAGGAAACTGTAAGTTAATATACAATTCAACTCAGCTCAACGTACAGTAGCAAAATAATTAAACCTTCTGCAAACAGTACCAACATGGGAAAAAAAAAACCATGTGCCTATATCTGTCTGTGTGCCCTTGTTTATATTACATTGTGGGGACCAAATACCCTATAAGGATAGTAAAACCTGAGATTACCTACATTGTAGGGACCAGCTAGCGGGTCTCACATTTCAGAAGGCTTATAAATCATACTGGATGAGTTTTTTGTAAAAATGCAGAATGTTTCCTGTGATGGGTAGGTTTAGGGGCAGTGTTGGGGGATAGAAAATACGGTTTATACAGTATTAAAACCGTTACGTCTATGGAGAGTCCCCACAAAGACAGTGAACCAGACGTGTGTGTGTGTGTGTGTGTGTGTGTGTGTGTGTGTGTGTGTGTGTGTGTGTGTGTGTGTGTGTGTGTGTGTGTGTGTGTGTGTGTGTATGTGTGTGTGTGTGTGTGTGTGAAGACGATTTATCTTTTGTCACCGCGCAGATGATGCGAACTGAGCGCTCGGAAACAAACGTCAACTAGATAGTGCGCATCCAGTAGGCTACACGCGCCGAACCCGTCTTTCTGCGCTCACTGGAGTCCTTTGGAAGGCTCACGCGCATCTGTGCTTGTCGGCGCGAGGCAGAAAGGAAAATAGAATGTGAAGTATATCGGCGACTTGGCAGTTGTGTTTCCAATTTGAGCTTGATCTTCAGAAATGCTTGGGAAAGTGCAAACAAAAAATGTAGTTAAGCTAGTGGCGTCACTACTTGTAGCTATGCCCAACACTGGAGAACTGATTGCACGTGTGACAGAGAGAGACCACGCTTCTGTTGTGTGTCATTAAGCGCGATTCCGCCTATCCCGCCTTAACTTACTGCAAGTTGATCGTTAAAGAATTGTAATAAAATTGTAATTTTGTGATACGACGGTCTTGGCATTTCATTTGGCTGTAGGCTGAAATTATATTCAACCCGCCAAAGTGGCTAGTGGGAGTGGCTGCCGTACCCGCCACAGCCGAAATCTACCCGCATTTGGCGGGTTGGCGGGTTTTAATGTCAAGCCCTGAATAGTAGTATAAATAAGTGTGCAATCTTGCGGAATGTATACGCTAAAATGAGTTTTGGTGTGCATATGGTACACAGTTTTTCACGTGCTTATACGCACTTTATGGCATATTATACGTACGAACCCCCCATCCCACCATCCCCAACCTACTCAAGAGCATGTCATAATGCACGCGAAAGACTGTGTAGCACGTGCATTATCTCAGTAAACATTCCACACAATATACATTCCAGACGATATACATTAGACACGATTTCACACTCGTACTATTGATACGCATTACTATGTGATCGTGTTAAGATGATGCATCTGAAATGCATTCAGGCTGGCTACGTGGTGACACAAGAGACAATCAGGCAATTGTTGAAAATACTGGATCCCCATGGAGTGCAATAGCAATGTCAAGCAGATCAGAATGTTCATTTCTGCTGTCATGAGCTGTCTGCACAAAGTTGATGCACTAAAAACAATACAATTTTTATTACTTAAAGACAATGTCTCAAACCCAAAGTAAAATAAATCTGGATTAAATTTGAAAGGCGGGACATGTTTACTTCCATGCAATCCAGCTAAAATAGAGCTCTTGGCTGGATTTTGAGGGATCTCATTAATTCAGAAAAACAGAGCAAAAAAATTTTTATTTATGAAAAATTATCTCATAATTCTGAGATAATTAAGTCATTCATTCAGAAAAACAGAACAAAAAAATTATTCATGAAAAATTCTCATAATTCTGAGATAATTAAGTCATTCATTCAGAAAAACAGAACAAAAAATTATTCATGAAAAATTCTCATAATTCTGAGATAATTAAGTCATTAATTCAGAAAAACAGAGTAGATTTTTTTTTCTCAAGTGAATGCAATACGCTTCCGTATGTTATATCACTGTCTTCGATAAAATTTATTCTATCCATTTATGGTGTTTTTTTATTTATTTTTGCGGTATTTGAATTTATTTACTCCTAAGAGTACCACATTTTCTATGTAAATTATGTTTATTTTTGTTATATTTAATATTTATTTAACTACATTAAAAATATCATTCCATTAAGTTCTGAGAGTTAAAACCTAAAGATGAGGTGTCTTTGATGCCATCTAGTATCTCATATTGGTATTAAATTAAGAAAAAACTAATTATATTAATAGCCACTAGATGGTACTCAATGGCTGCATATAGGCTGAACTCTGTGTACCACTGTATAAAATGAATTTGACCTCTGAAGTTTGTGATTATATGCTTAGATAAATAGGACTATGCTATAAGGAAAAGACAAAGTAGTAGATCATTTATAATTTATTTCAAAGAAAGAACATCAGATTTTAATTTTAAAACTAATTAGTACCAAACGGGTAAGAATGCATATATATAACAATAAATAAGTAAAACGGCTAAGAACAAAAAGGTAAGAACAAACAGTTTAGAACAATCAATAATAATTATTTACAATATTTACATGCACTTGTGGCAGCAGGTACTTGTAACCGAATGTTCTTTGCAGATATATTCTCTGCATTTTCCACATATAGTGCTGTTTTTTTTTCTGTTGGAAGTACAGACTTACTCATTGTGCTGCTTGCAGTGAACTGATAAAATAACTGCCACTGCAAGTTCAGGTAGCATAGGCTGCATAAATGTTTTGTTTCGAAGTAATAAACACACCTTGCAGTAGCACTTTGATCTGACTCAGAAGTGTGCCTGCGCGTGTGCGTGTGAGAGAGAGAGAGTCTGATGAGCCAGGTGGATGATTGGTTCATGCCAAAAAAACATGGTCAGACATTGGCTCATTCAATTCTTTGTTTTTGTATGTGTGAGTGAGTTTTTATTTGAAAAAAGCCCATATCTGTCATAGGCTCATTGAATGCATTGTTTGTGTGTGTGTGTGTGTCTGTGTATGTGTGTGTATGTGTGTGTGTGTCCGTGTGCGTGTGCATGTGCGCGCGAGAGAGCGAGGGGGTGATGAGCCAGGTGGTTGATTGGATCATTTCATTGATTGTCATCATTGATTGGATAATTTTTTGTATGTGTGAGTGAGTTTTTATTTGAAAAAACAAAACAAAAACCCAGCTCTGTCATAGGCTCATTGAATGCGCTGTTTGTGTTTGTGTGTGTGTGTGTGTGTGTGTGTGTGTGTATGATTGAGAGTTTTTGCCATGTTGAGAATGTTGTACAGGATCAGCCCTTCATTTGTATGTATGATAGATATACATTGGATTGGATTTATTTATTTTTTACAAAAAAACATCAAGAATGCTCCAAATTACAGTTTTTCCCATTCATTCCTATGGGTGGTCATTTTTGTCCACGAACGAACAATCAAGGAGGTTTTTTTTTTCACCCACTTAGCATTGCAGCATCGAGTGTGTTTTTTTTGTGTGTGTTCAGGTGGCAAACTTAGGAAAAGTAGCCAAGTCTTGTACCGCTCAGATCAAGGGAAGTATTTTTTAAAAATTAATTAAAATAATTTTGCCCACATTTGTCCCCAAGGGGGCCTGAGGGCGCCCCAACCAGCCATTTATTTGGGAAAGTCACATTGAATGCCACCAGGGGAGCCTCAACCTGGTGTCCCTCAAACCAGACCCTACGGTTTGCCAACCCTGTCTGTTCCACGAACAGAATCTCCAGTTTAATTTGCCACTTCCATGGAAAGGGCATCCCGGCAGAATGACTGCGAACTGGCAGTGATCAACTCAGCCTGGATCTTGGAGACGGGTCTCCTGGAGAGCAGTATTCAGCATAGCGCTACACAACATTGAGGCTTCGGGCAGTCTCAGGCAGCTAGCTGTTCACACAGTTACCTACAACCTGATACCTAATTACATTGCCATTGGCAGTATACTCAGCAAAAGCGCAGAAACCCTTTGAAACCAGGGGAATACAACTTATGCCCCCTGCTAATCAGCGGCCCTGGAATCCAGTGGCTCACTATAATCATGCAAGAGTGTCAGCCAAGTCAATGCTCTGGCTACATGTGAGCGTATTTTAGAACCATCATAAAAACAAGGTTTCAAATCCCCGCTCACCTCGAGCCATAAGGTGGAGGCAGAATGAGACAGAGCTGTAAGCAAGGTGCTCAAACCAACCCTGACTCATCATGGGAGACCACTGCATGACTCTGGCGTCAGTAGAGTGAAGGCCTTCTAAAACCTTGCATCGTGAATCCAGAAGACAGCTCTGGGGGCGGCCGTCAGGCCACAGTCTCTTCTTTTCAAAGGAAAGACGACCTAACACCACATCGCTATAACTTCTGTTCTACATCTGTCTGCATTACTAATTACACCCCAGAATGCAGAAAAAAGGGGACGGGCTTTGGTCAGATGGCTCTACATAGAGTAGGCTCACATTAGGAATGTAAAACCACTCTTCACATAGTGAAGGGCCCGCAGTGATATACTTCAATACAATGTTGTAGTCGAGACCAGCTCTTTCGAGTCCGAGTCGAGTCCGAGTTCAGAGAGGGTCAAGTCCGAGTTCAAAAAGGGTCCAGTCCGATTCAAGACCGAGTTCAAAAAGGGTTGTGTCCGAGTCGAGTCCGAGTTCAGAGAGGGTCGAGTCCGAGTCCAGACCAAGACCAAAGAGAGCCGGTGCAATCTTAGATATATTTACATAGATTCCTCATTCGACCGATCATATGTCTGTGTGTTTGAGAAGTGTGCTAGAGGAAGAGAGGGCAGGTGACCTTAGACATTTTTGGTGGAGATGCTAATTTTATTATTAATTAAACAAGGTTTGGATTTCTCTGTGACGCTTTTGTCCTACTTTGTAAACAGTAAATATTTTAAAAATAACAGTTGAGACAAATAATGTAGCAGCAATGTGACTTTCTGCAAAACACGATCACTACAGGATGCCAGGTGGACACAGTAGAATACCGTGAGCATGAACGCGGGCATAGAAAGTAACTTGCAGACTTCTACAAAGAAACAAACTACTAAGCATTTTTTCTGTCAAAATGCTGAGATTTTATGCATATAGGCTACAGAAATGATTAGTTCTTAATCTTTGTGCTTTCGCTCCACGTGTCAATGAAAATTGGACGTTGTCACTTTGCTTTGGTAGTAATTGATGTACAGCAGAATTTACACATCGCAGTCTTACTACATATGAACTCTTTTTGGCTCTTATATGCAAACTAAATAACAGATCATGTAGAAGACAATTTCACACAGTTATGAGCTAGAGGCTGGTTCCACATGATATCCTTCCTGACCTGAGTCCTGCTACCTTTGCATTATTCATGTGCAGTTGCGCTTAAGAAAACCACACATCATTGGAAGTGTCAAACATTAATTGAAATAAATATTAACATTGAGTAATAATCATGAATATTTTGAATGGGACTCGGAAATAAGTCCGAGTCCTAATATGTTCGAGTACGAGTCAATTCCGAATCCAAATGTACATGACACAGGTGTGGCAGATGCAGTGGAAATGTCATTATCCTCCTTCATGACACCCACTGTGAAAGCAGAGCCCCTTAGTTGCAGTGCCAAGTCAATATATAATTCAAAAGTCCAAAAAGGATTATGCAGTGGCATAACTGCACTGAGTGGCTCAGATAATCCGCCCCGAAAAAATATCATGAGACATGTCTATCGTGGAGAGCTGTGCCAGTTCAATAAAGTATTGTACATAGTTCTCGATCAGTCCGTCTCCCTGACAGAGACACATTATCTGTGCAGCTGGACTCCTGTGGATGGACGTTTACTTGGCTGCTTGATCTGTGCATGGTGAAGTCTTCTTTAACGTACCGCTCTGAGACAGAAGGGTTAGAGATCCAAATGCAGTATTTATTGAAAAGTCAATAGGACAGAAGGTCATACACAGGTAGGCAGTCCAATCAGGCAAACAAAACAAGGGACAGAGGCAAAATGGTAATCCAGGACACAGCCAGGAATTCCAACAAAACCAAGAGACAAGAAACCAGGGAAAATGCTCAGAAATGCAGTATGAACAAAAAAAAAGACTTTGCAGTGAATGACTAGGTGAACATGGTATATATAGGCAGAGGTAATGAGATGCATGTGTAAACAGTGAGTGCTATTGAGCCGGGCAAAAGATTATGGGTAATGTAGTCTATGATGGAGTGACAGTCCGGAGTGGAGTGCCCTCTGGTGGTAATTAGGGGCACTCTCACTGGTGAATTGTGTCAATGGACTAGATTTGGTATTTATTCTAGGGTTACATGCAATTTGTAGGATGGCTTTTGTTTATTTGTTAATAATGTATGCTCACTCATTTAGAATAGATCATTATTGTCATTGTCACATGTACAACAAGATTACAATTTATTTACAAAACACAATACATATATTTGTTACTCCCCTGCGTTTTTGCTCAAACTGACCTTTGTATTTGCACATCGCTTTCTGTTTGAGTCGAGTTTTTCTTTGCAAAGCAGATCATGTTGGTTTGCAAAAATTCTGGATTTGTTTGTTTAATTATGGCACAAAATTCACACCATAACTGTAGGTCTAAAGTCTTTATGTAAAGAAAATGCATAGTCAGTTTACTTCTTTTAAATGAAACGTGATTTTGTGAATAAGCAAACAAAACATTTAATTATTAAGTCTCCTCACATTCTCTATAGTTCCCTCTGTCACATTCCTCATTGATATCCAATAACTACATATAACTGAATAACAGCGCATGCTCCAGAAAATCACGAGAGTCACAACAATTGGACTGCGCATGTGTCGAAATCGGTCATCCATGCTCATCTGCGGTTGAGTATACCTGGGGCTTAACTAGAACATCCACCTCTAGTGCAGCAATCACTGAAAGTGTCACAGCGTCCACAAAACCAACCACAGGATACTCTGCCGGAAAAACTCCTCTCTCTGGAATATCAAGCAGTAGTACACAAATTACCACTATTCATTTAGTCATTGCTTCAATATCATCTACACCTTATACTGCATCTACAGCAAATACTAAAAAAAATACCTGAGGTGATAACTGAGCTGGGGTTTCGCTTTTATGACACATTTATAGATGCACTCAGCAATTCAAGCACTGCAGAGTTAGAGAATAGTCAAGGATCAGGTGAATTCAAACCAGAACACTAATGATACTTTTCTTTTTAAACACATATTAACAGAAGAGACTTCAATTCTATACTATGACCAAGTCCTCAATCAGTTTCAGTCAATGGTTTAGGTATGCTCTAGTACTCCATAGATGTACAGTCTTCAATTTTTGTACTTTCATATAATAAGAAAAGGATACACATTACATATTTTTAGCTCTAAACTTGTAGTATTAAAGGGGTGATGAATTGAGAAATCAACTTTCCCCTTAGCTTTTGATATACAAAAGGTCATGTATAAAAATATAAAATATATAAAATAAAATATAAAAATATCCTGTATGTTCCAGAGCTGAAAACTTCATTGTTAGTCAAAGAAAGGCTTTTATAGACACTAGACCCAGAAAACGATCATGTGCCGGATCTATACGTCATCGCACAACGAAACACGCCTCTAACACGTCTAATTCAGTAGCCCCGATCACCGACTTATGGAGCTGTGAAAAAGATAGCAAGTTATTGCGCTATTTCTGGTTCTGGAAGAACACAGCTGCTTCCTTTGGATCCTAATATTATGAATGTGTGGTTGAACTTTTAACAGGAACCGCTGAACTATTTTTAATGAAGTTCCAGCTGATGTGTGGAAGACATCGTGTTCATTTCATTTCACTGGAATCATTTCTAAACAATCTCAGGTCGAGCTGGATTTTCAGACATATGAGATTAAAACAATGCTGTTTCTTCTCCTTGAAGAGAAGCGTACCACCCCTTGGTACGCTTTCAAAAGAACTCTAGAGCAGTTTGTTTGAGGTGAGAACGTGATCAGACCTCAAACAGAACCAACTGCAAAAGTACTGATCATTTTTGGACTAAACCAGCTGCCATAGTCAGCTGCGCTGACATTATGTGCATGACATTACCTGAGAGATTGTTTGCAATAATCATATGGCATGTCAGAGTTAAGAATAATGAATGCATGCCTCCGCTTGACGTGACATTAGAACATTGTTTTCAAGTCGTTGCCGCACTTCATTATAGAAAGGTATTGTTTGCGTACTGTGGTAAATACACACAACGTATTAGATTATGGCCAGGGACAAAACCAGCCCGTGCAGTTGTTTCTCCATAGTTATGTAGTTTGCTGGCTTTTCCTGTTCTGCTGGAATTTTCCCACATTCTGACCAATCGAAAAGCAGTTTCAGGAAATACGCCTTGGCCAATGAGGGATGTTGTCATGTGACTGCATTTTGGTTCGTTTCAACTGATTTAGACCAAAGTGTGGTGTGAAAAGGAACCAAAAAAGCTGAAAAATGCAACAATGTATAATTGTTTGCCCTAGGTTCGGACCAAATGAACCGAATTAGAGATGTGAAAGCACCCTGAATCATGCTTGTAAGGACAAGACCAGACAAGGGAATGAAGGAGAAGTGTATCTTTATAGTGAGTGCTGATGATGAGGTGCAGGTTCAGTAAATCATATTTAGAATCATATAGGACGTTGTTCATGGCTTGAAAGAATATAAAAAACACGGGTCATAGGGAGACCCATAGCCCTTAAACAGGCTGCATTAATTTATAGAATTGTTCTATAAATGAACACTCACCCCCAGGAGATTGTGTATGATTAGTTCTGTCTCATGTAATGTTTTTGTATGGTATGTTTGTTTTATCCATATTTCATGATAGAACCAATGGTCAATGTAACCTCACCTATACCATGTTTGATCTCTATAAATCTGTACTCTGAAGATTGAACTTACCGTGTATATGTGTCAATAGCATCGCAACATATTAGCAACCAATCAAGCTGTACATGCAAAGGGACACACTTGAAACAGAGCCATAAAATCTCCAACAGAAAAATGAAACAGTTGCAACTTCAACCCCAACAGACCGAACTATCAAGACTTTCTCCTGTGACTGTACATTTGCACACTCTTTAACTGCTCATGCAAATGCTGTAAACCCCTTTTGTTCAGACAAAGGAGCTTGTGGTTACTGGTTCTCCCAGGTGTTTTTCAGTTTCATTCCTCTGTTCTGTTCATGATGATGCAAAATGTTTTTCAAATATAGACTTTTAAATGAACTGTAATTTGAGACTCATGTGTTGTAAGACCAGTAACTTCCGGGTCTACTCTTAGCCACCACCATGTACAGAACTGATGGCCTTGGTCACAGAACATTAAATTGTTACATTAAATTTGTCACATCACTCTCAGTGATGTGTTTTGGGTCCCCGCTATGATAACAGTAACTTTATCAAATGATTACAAAACAAGTGGGAACCCAGTGTGCCTGTCTCTTTATCTATCCCAGTTCTGTTACGTGAAAGAAAGTCTAAGGCCTTGTCAGGCCGTTTAACAAACCAATATAATCTGCTGCCTGTCACTCGTCAAACTAAGACTAATGTGGGTGAAAAAATGAATACTGTTAAGTTAGCACTTTTAAACATCTGTTTACTTAAGAACAAATCATTTCTAGTCAGCGACTTAATAACCACAAACAACCTAGATTTTTTTGCTTCTAAATGAAATGCGGTTAGAAGAAAACTGTAGTGCAGCCGAGGCAGCGTGTAGATTACGGGGTTGAGTCTAGTGGCTCAGATCGCGTGTTTGCCGAGGCATTGCGTATATTATGGGTCTGCATCTATCACTCAGAGGCGGCGATGTCTCGGGGGGAAGAGACGCTTGCGAGCTATCTCTCCCCCGAGTTAGCATCGTCACAGAGAGCCCCACAGCTGCCCACAGCAAGCCGGTCAAAAAACAAAAAAAAAAAAAAAATGCTGGGGGATATTGATAATGAGTTTGAAAAACCACCGTTGGTGCCTTAGGGCGCGGCGGTCCCCGGCGAACATATATCTGTAGAGGCTTGGGGATGTTCGCACCCTCTCGAGGGCCCCTGGGCGGTCAGTTCAGTTGCTACCTGCCGGTTATCCGTTACAGGACACCGGGCTGACCACCCAGGAAAATCCAGAGTCCAGTCTCGAGAGGCTGGTTCCCTTAGTAGATTTTCTGGCAGCGTGGAAACTTCTGCTGAAGGTCTCAGAATGGGTCCTGCTCACATTATGAAAAGGGTTCGGGTCACACCCACCCGTGTTCAGCGGGGTTACTCCTACGGTAGTAACCCCCGAGCAGGCTCTGGTCATGGATCGAGAGGTACAGACTCTTCTGCGAAAAGAGGCTATACACGGGTCCCTCCCCTCTGCATAGAGTCGGGCTTTTACAGCCGGTACTTCATAGTTCCAAAGAAGGATGGAGGATTAAGGCCTATTTTAGATCTGCGTCAGCTAAACAAAATGCTCACGATGAAACAGATCGTGTGTCACGTCAGGTCTGAGGACTGGTGTGTCACAATAGACCTAAAAGATGTATACTTCCACATCTCCATTCTTTCGCAGCACAGACAGGTCTTCAGGTTTGCTTTCAGGGGCGAAGCTTACCAGTATTGAGTGCTGCCATTCGGCCTAGCTTAATCACCCCACACTTTCACCAAGTGCGTGGATGCAGCTCTGGCTCAGGTGCGACTCCAGGGCATTCGCATGCTCAACTATATCGACAATTGGCTGGTGTTAGCATAGTCGAAACAGCGGGCGTTCAGCATCGAGATGCTGCTCTCGCCCATATGAGAGTGTTGGGGCTAAGGTTGAACGGAAAGAAAAGTGTGCTGACACCTATAAGCAGCAGAGCACTACTTTTCTGGCGGTAGTCTGGGACACGAAAATAATGTCGGCTCGGCTATCCCCTCCCAGGATAAAAACGATCCTGGATACCGTGAACCAGATAAAGCTAGGTCAGTCACTCACTGTGAAACACTTTCAGAGAGTGTTAGGGCTGATGACAGCAGCATCCAACGGGGTACCTTTTGGCCTGCGGTACATGAGACCCTTACAGCGGTGGCTCAGGACCAAGGGGTTCTCCCCGAGGGGAAACCCTTTTTCGCTTGATCAAGGTCACGCGGCGCTGCCTACGTGCCTTAGTGAAGTGAAAAGATCCTTGGTTCCTGTCCCAAGGTCCAGTTCTGGGGGCTCCTTGTCTTCGCGTAACGCTAACGACGGATGCCTCCCTAACTGGCTGGGGAGCGGTCATGAGTGGCCGCTCGGCCCAAGGTCTGTGGAGCGGCCGTCAGCTCTCCTGATGGCTGTGTTTCAATCACTCAAACACTTCCTCCTAGACCTGCGGGGCCGCCATGTGTTAGTTCGGTCAGACAACACTTCGGTGGTCTTGTACATAAATCACCAGGGGGGGTTGAGATCGCGTCGGTTGTGGAAGCTGACGCATATGCTTACATGGGCCCAAGGCAGATGCTCTCGCTCAGGGCGATGTACATCCCGGGGGTCCTGAATGTAGCGACAGACTCCCTGTCGAGGCAGGGAGTGGTGCCAGGGGAATGGAGACTCCACCCCGAGGTGGTGGACGAGCTGTGGATCCACTTCGGGCGAGCCCAAGTGGACCTGTTTGCGTCTCGAGAGACGACACACTGTCCAGCATTTTTCTCCCTCACACAGCTCATGAACACGGGTCTATCTACTGAGGTGATAGAGACCATGTTGCACTCCAGAGCACCATCCACAAGGAGACTTTACGCACTCAAATGGAGAATTTTTGTCACCTGGTGTACGGGCCAGGCTTTGGACCCTGTTAACTGCCCGGTCGGTTCAGTTCTTGAGTTCCTACAGGAAAAATTCTCTGCAGGGTTATCCCCGTCGACACTGAAAGTGTATGATTCGGCGATATCTGCTTATCATATTCCATTAGATAATGCATCAAAGGGGAAACACCCTTGGGTCATGCGTTTCCTTCGTGGTACTTTGAGGCTCAGAACTGCGGCAATGCTCGAGGGTGCCTACTTGGGCAGTGGCACCCTCTTGTCTGGAGTTTGCACCAGGAATGGTAAAAGCATTTCTCTATATGGAAGGATATGTTCCCAAGGTCCCAACTAATGTGCCGGGACCAGTAATGCAGCAGGCTGTCTGTCCGCCTCCGTTCACTAGTCAAGACCAAGAGAAGCTAAATCTGCTATGTCCGGTCAGGGCCCTAGATGCATATGTCCACAGAGCTGCCCTGTGGCGAAAGTCAGAACAGTTGTTCGTGTGTTTTGGGTCCCCAAGCAAGGGAAAACCGGCTTCAAAGCAGATGCTTAGCAAGTGGATAGTCGAGGCTATTTCGCTCGCTTATGAGTCGGCCGGACAGCCTTCACCTATGAGGGTCCACGCCCACTCCACTAGGTGCATGGCTGCCTCTATGGCTCTTATTTCGGGAGTTTCATTGTCAGAGGTATGTGATGCGGCTGGGTGGTCCTCTCTGCATACATTTGTGAGGTTTTACAATCTAGACGTAGCCTCTACACCGGGGTCCCGGGTGTTTCTGGGTTGATTCACACATACAGACATTTGGGACTCTGGCGGCGTGGGTATTGAGGTCCCCTAGCATTTCGACGCAGCTCGAAGTTCCCTCGAGAAAGGGAACGTCTCAGGTTACGTATGTAACCATGGTTCCCTGAGAGGGAACGAGACACTGCGTCGCTATGCCATACTCCCCTAGCGTCTCGTTCCCTCAGGGAACCATGGTTACATACATAACCTGAGACGATTTACTTATCAGTAAGGGTCTAAACATTTCATCAATTGTTATTAAGGATGTGGCACTGTCTGATCATTTCTGTATTTTCTTTGACATATCAATCTCTCCTGCCATTGCAGCTAGATCTGTCTCTGTCAAAAAGAGATGCTTAATCTCTAACACCAAGCATATCTGCAGACTCTGTTGATTTTCTCCTTGACTCCTTTAACTCAAAAGTTAAGAGTGTAATTGATGATATTGCTCCTCTGAAAGTCAGGAAAAAGAGTGGCAAACAAAAGGCACCATGGAGAAACTCAACAGCAGTTCAAATAATGAAAAGAATGCAGAAAATCTGAACGAAAGTGGCGGAAGACAAAACTTGTAGTCCATTATAACATCTATAAAGACAGCCTTCATGCTTTCAATGTTAAACTAGGCGAAGCTAGACAGACCTTCTCAAATATTATAAACAGACACAAACAACACACGCACTCTTTTTGCTACTGTAGACAGACTAACAAACCCCCCGAGTCCCATTCCAAGAGAAATGCTCTCAGACAGCAAATGCAGTGAGTTTGCTTCCTTAATCAGTACATCCTTGAGTTTGTCTGATTTTGATAAAACAGATCGTGTGTCACGTCAGGTCTGAGGACTGGTGTGTCACAATAGACCTAAAAGATGTATACTTCCACATCTCCATTCTTTCGCAGCACAGACAGGTCTTCAGGTTTGCTTTCAGGGGCGAAGCTTACCAGTATTGAGTGCTGCCATTCGGCCTAGCTTAATCACCCCACACTTTCATCAAGTGCGTGGATGCAGCTCTGGCTCAGGTGCGACTCCAGGGCATTCGCATGCTCAACTATATCGACGATTGGCTGGTGTTAGCATAGTCGAAACAGCGGGCGTTCGTCCTTGAGTTAGTCTGATTTTGAAACAATTGACGGCAAAATTTTAGAAGACACAGTACAGCACCTTAAAACATCAACCTGTGCCCTTGACACACTCCCCACTTCTTTTTTGAAAAGTATGTTTAACTGTTTAGGAGCAGATCTCCTAGAAGTGGTGAACTCCTCACTTCTCTATGGGACTTTTCCAACCGCCCTTAAAACTGCAATAGTTAAGCCTCTTCTGAAAAAGAAAAATCTGGATAACTCCATATTGAGCAACTACAGACCAATCTCAAATCTCTCCTTCATTGGCAAGATCATTGAAAAAGTTGTTTTCAATCAACTGAACAAATTCTTAAAATCAAACGGATTCTTTGACAATTTTCTATCTGGTTTCCGACCACATCACAGCACAGAGACAGCGCTCATAAAGATTATAAATGATATTCGCTTAAATACTGATACAGTCAAAACATCAATTCTGGTTCTACTCGACCTCAGTGCTGCATTCGATACTGTTGACCACAACATACTTCTTGGCAGGCTGGAAAATTGGATCGGGCTTTCTGGGATGGTCCTCAAATGGTTCAGGTCATACTTAGAAGGGAGAGGTTATTATGTTAGTATAGGAGACCATAGGTCTGAGTGGACGTCCATGACATGCGGAGTCCCACAAGGGTCAATTCTTGCACCACTCCTGTTTAACCTGTATACGCTGCTACTGAGCCAAATAAAGAAACCGAGAGTCAAGACAGAGATACAGAAGTCTGCCCCAAAGAAAGGTTCCTCTATACCGCTTGCCAAAAAACGCATGCAGTGTGTTTGAATGTTTGAACTTTTGTGGAGATCAGAACAAAATTGATTCATTGGTATCAGTAAAACTGTGTGATATTGAACTCATATGTCTCTATCATAGTTTTTAAATCCTGTGGGTCACTTTTTAGGAATAAACATGAGATGCGGCCTCAGGAGGAGCCGTAGAGCGAGAAAACACAACAATAAAGAACAAAATGGCAAAATGCTGTGAGGACACTGGACTCATGGCTAAAGGCCCTACAAATTGTTTTAAAGGGGTACTTCAGCGCTGGGAAGATGAATCTGTATTTAAACTGGGTCATTAATGTAGTAGAAATGTGAAATAATTTTTTAATTTGGTGCTTTCTAGACAGAGAAAAGACAGAAAATGTATTTTTGTCTCATGGGGATGAAAGACTACAAATCCCAGAATGCTTCGCTGCCCTGTGAGGCCATTCCAAAGCCACCGCTACTGGATTACAGAGACTGAGTTCCTACAATTAAATACTGAACGTGTCTGTTCAATATAACGATCGAGTTGCCGCGTGAGTCTCACAGCAGACTCCGATTAGGAGTCAGATTACATTTAACGTCATAAATGAGTTGATGAGCTCTCGTGATGAGAGCTGAGGTAATCGCAACCACATTCGCGGCATACATTCACAACGCGTTTTCAGTTCATGCCTTTGGAAGCTTAAAGGGGGGGTGAAATGCTGTTTCATGCATACTGATCTTTTTACACTGTTAAAGACTTGGAATCCCATACTAAACATTGACAAAGTTTCAAAAGTTAAGGTGGACGTTTGATGGGAGTATTTCTTTGTCAAAAATACTACTTCCGGTTAGTCATAAGTTTCGGCAAGTTTTTTGAGATCATGCGTCCCCTTTGACGTTAATGGGGGCGGAATTTCCTTGTATGGGCCTTACGGACAATTCTACCGGAAGCGCGTGAGAGAGAGAGAGGGAGAGAGCGAAAGTAACAGGCTACGCCCATCAAAGCGCTGGCTTGTAGGATGCTGGACAGGTGATGTGCACATAATGTCACCAAAAAAGTGCGTTTTTGGTTGCCAGACCAAGACAGTCCTGCACAGATTCGCCAAAAACCCCGCGTTAAGGCAACAGTGGATGTAATTTGCTTTTCCGGATCAGCAACTGAGTTGCGCGAATGTTTATATCTGTTCGCTGCATTTCGGTGCCGACTGTTTCATAAACAAGGCCCAGCTCGACGCCGGATTTTCCCAATCGCCTAATGCTGAATGATGGAGCAGTCCCAACGTTAGAAGGGTGAGTGAGACTGCTTCAAATGTCTGTGTTTTTTTAGTCCGCTTACTGTCTACACAAACCACGCGTAAACACACAAACACACGTGCACAACTGCACTTCCCACATGTACACCTTCAAAGACAAAAATACGACGATATAATTCAAGTATAAATATGTAAATAACACAAGTCTCTAAGCATATTATATAGTTAGTGTATAACTTGTACCACATACAGACGTCCTGCTCTAGTCGTTTTTGCTGCTGCTCCTGTTCAACTGCAGCCTCTGGGTCTGATTCCGGATCATAGATGTATGGCTGTATCTGATTAAAAGCCATATTTTTATTTTGGATAAAGTTTTTTTCCCGCTGTTGACACAGCTTTACGACGCACTCGACTCAACATAGCAGCAGCGAGCACACGTCATTATTTAGCTCCGCTCACACGACACGCCCCCACCCGCTCGGCTTTTTTCAGAAAGACTCGGAACAGCGCATCTTTCTTATATAATTATTAAAAAAATAAAGACTTTTCGGAGATATGCAGGATGCAATGCTACTCTATAGGTACTCAAGATTGACATGACACTGACTGAAACTGAGTGTTTCACCCCCCCTTTAACTTTCATAGAAATTAATTTGAGAAGTTAAAACACTTACATTGCTTAGCATCCGTTTAAATTAATGCCTATAGCTGAGCTGTGCTGTAAGTGTGATCTCCATCACCCATGCACGAGTTGAAAACATGCGGAAATGGCTCCCTCTGCTGGCTGTAGTCTTTAGCCTCTGGGCAATCATTCCTCTCGTGACGCAAATATCGTCAATTTGCGTCACGAGAGGAATTTTTCCAGAAATAAAATGCATAAATCTCTCGTGTGTGTTTAAGCAAATTTAAGTTCGTTTGAAATCGTCTTTGGAAAACCGCCTTTTATTGGCATTAAAAGGGGTAAACAACAGCTTCCATCCACAGATCTGTGCAAAAGTGTGTTTGTTGAATTATTGCAAGGAAATGTCGTCTGTGTTATCTAACATCTGTGTGCAGGTAAAGGTGACTCAGGGAAAGCCAGCAGAAGTCCCTCTACACAATATCGAACTGGGTGATTTCGTGGTGATACGACCCTGAGGAGGAGGAGCTGGAAAGCGAAAAGGTGGTGGTACTGCTGATGACACACACCGCTGTCAAGGTCAAGGTCGCAGAAAGAGCAACGTGGGTGCATGCAAGCCATTGCACGAAGGTCTCAGCGGTGACCGAGGAGGAGGAGCCAAAAGGAGAGCAACAGGAAGCACATGTCAGTGCTGGCAGAGGTCAAACAAAAACATCAACTGCCATTATCGATACAGGAGCAGGGACATCTGCCAAGAGTGGCAATGAGAGAGCCAACATTCAAGTTAGAGCCAATTCACCCTTCGCGGCGAGTTTGATTGACAGGCGCTCTGACCAATCACAACACAGATATTGTGTGCCCCCCGTTGCTATCCGCCAATTGTCCGACAAATAAACCATCACCCTCACTTAGTAGACTGACATGAAAAATGGTAAAAAGGTGCTCATATGGGACTTGCAATGCAGACAGCAGGTATCCAGATAGGCTTGGTGATTTACAGTTTCATCCGTTCCCGAAACCTGCCGGACACCTGGAGAACTGTATGAAATGGATACATTTGTGTGGATAGTCTCACCAGCTAGTTAGTTTGGACAAGCTGAGAAATCATTCCACAGCCAAACACATCTATGTCTGTTCAAAGGTAACAATTACATATATCGTGCCCTGCTCCCCCTGCACCGCTGAGGCGCCCTGCTCCCCCTGCGCCACTGAGGCGCCTTGCTCTGCCTGGACGCAGGGGACAGCACTGGCCACGCAGGGGACAGCACTGGCCACGCAGGGGACAGCACTGGCCACGCAGGGGACAGCACTGGCCACGCAGGGGACAGCACTGGCCACTTGAACTTTGTAGACCACCATGGCCTCCTGAAAACTTTGTTTTCCCCATGTTTCCCTTGTTGACCAGTCTCTTGGCTGTTCCTTCCTTGTCTGTTTCCCTGTTCCCCCTGTCCCGCCCTGGTCTAAATTAATCTTAAACTGTATCAAGTTTTAATCTGTATCACTGCTTTCCCTGGTAGCTAAAACCACTTCCAAGAGGGTACTTTTCCTGACCTAATGCTACATCTATTGGTGGCGTGTTTGCTATGTAGCTCATAGGTGTCCCAGTCATTCCTCTCAGTAACTTGAAAATCCTCATCTTTCATTTCAGACAAGGCTCTGCAATATGCAAACTTCATGTCTACTTGTGTCATACAAGTCTAGCTAACTGGCACAGTAATTTATACCACAATAAATACATGGTTTATCATCTTTGGTATTTATCCTTATTTGCAAAGCGTAAAAAACAACTCACCTGTCATTGCTGTAGTGACAGAAGATGGGTTTCCGTTTTCGGTTCGCCTTTGATACCACAACAGCTGTTAAATGGAATGGTAAATGGACTGCATTTATATAGCGCTTTTATCCAAAGCGCTTTACATTTTGCCTCACATTCACCCATTCATACACCGACGGCGATGTCAACCATGTAAGGCGCTATCCAGCTCGTCGGGAGCAGCTGGGGTTAGGTGTCTTGCTCATGGACACTTCGACACTTGGTCAGGCGGAACCGGGGATTGAACCACCAACCTTTCGGTTTGTAGACAACCTACATGAACCACTGAGCCACTGCCGCCCCAAGCTGTTGCCCCAGCTGTTGCGGGCTGCAGTGTTATTTTTCTGCCTCTTGGTTTATGCCACTGTTGTGGCAGGCTTGTGGAGGACTGGCCTGTCATACTGGTAATATTTTGGGCTTTACAGAGGTCCAGGGTAAAGATAAGACCAACGACATGAGAACAGAAACCTGTGGAGCTAACCACACATTATTTCCTTACAGCACACTTAATAATATTACGGTTAGCTAACGCTAGCTAGGATAACTGAGTATGATGTTATATATTATCTTTTAATGATTATAATAGTGAACAGAGAGTTATATACCCAGCTTTACAGGAACAGTGTTGCTCCTTAATGTTGTTAATCCTCTGTCTCAATCGCCAGGTGGTGCAGTTGTTAAGTTTTAATCTCTGATCTGTAGGCTATGGCTTCCATCTTTATTTTGTTTGTTTCATTTCGAGTCACGTTCACATCCTGAATATATCCCTCAAATGCATATTGCAGACCTTTCTGTCTGCTTCTGTCTGAAATCAACATGTCTTTTTTCCAGAAATTGTTCACTATTTCCCCAGGGAGTGCACAAATTGAAAGTGGGAGCGCCATTGCGGGTATCAAACGCTGTCGGACATATAGCAACAGTAACTAAGGGGGCGGGTCTTTGCGAAAGGTGAACTGAAAGATATCAATCAACTGTTTCTGTGAAAAGTCAAAACCAGAGTCAATTTCAAGAGCTAGTAATAAGAGATCCGAGCATCCTTGATATGTGAGATGATGACGAAGATGTGCCCACAAATTCCAAACGGGAACAGCAGTGACTATAAACAAAAGGAATGGGTTAGCGTGGACTGTACTAGCAATAGCTAACAGCACTAAATATGTTTTCACAATGGTGAATGAGGAAGCGAAACAGTTTAGACATGTGAACAGCAGAAAAAGGGGGAGGTTGAAAAAAAGTTGGGACTTTCATGTTGTTTTGAAATTCCAGATTACAGCAGTAACGTCACAAACGTTACTGATCATATGAGAGTGGCAGTGAAGGAACCTGTGGAAGCTGATGACACATGGTTTGGGTGGATAGCAAGCCTAGGGGGATGTTAGGATACACTGTATTGCCAATCATGGCTGTAATTGTTTGATATTGATATGTTTACTATGTGTTTTTCAATGTGTACTGGGACTGGTGAGAAGACTGGTGATTCAGTATAAAGGCGATCAATTGTATCGCCTCAAATGGCTACGGTGACGGTACATGACGAATATGACAAATGGATGGACTACTTTTATGACAATTAATGACTTAGATGGGCCTAAATGGTGAAAACCCTAAGGATTAGGGAATTACCTTTGTTTAATTTTTCTGACTTTAATCTGGGGGGTATAAAAAGGACTCAGATGACTATACTATGCTTGCTACAAAATATAGACTATATCTCGCAAAAAATAGCCTATGCATATTTTCTTTCACAAATTTAAGAGTGATCACTTATGTGGAAAATCAGAGATGAAGGGAATAAGTGTGATGTGACCTGAGTTTGCTTGTTTTATTAACCATATTTTATTATGATATTTATCTTCAATTTTAAAAATGTTTAATCTTTAGCTTTAAATTAGTTTAATATTTAATCTTTAAGTTTAAAGTTTTTATTGTATTTTGATCAATGTAATCAGTTTTAGAAGTTTTAAGTTTTAGTTTTACTATGATATACATGTTATAATTTTCTTGTTAGATTATCAGGTTTGATAAAAAGGAGGAATTTTTATGGAAAATTATAATCACTGATGAAGAATATTGATTATTTAGAGTGTGTTTGTATTGATACAGGAGCTAATATGTGTGTCTGCCATGCAGGGCACTTCTGTGCTGTGTTTAACACACTTACCATGTGTGGAAAACGACTGAGAGGAATTGTTTTGACAATGGGGGTATAAGAGATTGTGAGTTTTGTTATGTCTTGAGTTCACATTCGATGCAGGGTTTGATGTAGTCAAAGTATTAGACAGTAATTTTTAAATTGTTACCATTTTTATATATAAAAATTAAATCATATTAATCATATAAGTGCACTTCTGGAAACATTATAAAATAAAATCCAGTTCATGAACTGACAGAAATGTGTACCTTAAAATGCAATGTAAGTCACTTTGAATAAAAGTGTCTGCCAAATGCATGAATGTAAATGATCCCATTAATACATTTGACTGAAATTATGAAATTAATTTTAAAAAAACTTAAGAGAACCGTATGTGAATGACGTAAAGAAAAAGAAAAATATGTGACAGCTCCTTTACAAAAAACAAACAGACAAAAAAAAAAAATCATCATCATCACAACATATGCCAAAGGACATTCCATTTAGATTAGTTGTTCATTTCAAAGAAGGAACCAATCGGGATGTTATTTAAGAGGCAGGAATGCTACTGTAGATTCATTGAACGTGAAAACTGGCGTCCTTATTAAAGCCACTGAGGCAACAGCGGATCAACGTGTTCAGTATAACATATCTGGTATGTATATTTTATGTCTCTATAATATAAAAATAATCACCACAAATATCTTAAAATTTGTGAGAAATATATTTAAACATGTAATTATCAAAGCTTTACTATATTTAAAGAATGCCTGGAATTTTATAATATGGTAAAATGCATCAGAAATGTCTTTGTCAGAAATGGCAGTAGCGTTGCTAAATTAAATTAAATTACATTAAAATAAGGGAAATTAATTCAAGTAAAATAAATAAAAACTAAATTAACTGCAAAATTTTGTAATACATTTTCAGGAAACTGGACAATATCTTTATAGTTTGTGTTTATATTGCTTTGTTCTTTATATATCGTGAAGCAGTGTGAAAACTGTCTAGAACAGCATTCAAATCACCTTTATTTATACAGCACCTTTTACAATATAGATCAATTCAATACAGTGAAACAGGGAAATTATGAATTTCGGCTGTTGTTCAGCGTTGATTCAGTTCCGTTGTAAAGATGATCATAAAGCTATATTGAACATTAAGTTTTATATTAATCATTAAATAAATAAACTTCTTTTTAATTATTTCATGTCTTGATATTGATTAGAAAAGCCATTATCTGTGGGAAACCAATTACCACTCAGAGGCATTTGTTTGTTCTCTAAAACATTGATGTTAATATTAATGTGTCACTATAGAAAAATAATGCTTGGAAATGATAATCAGTTGGAATTTGATTTCAAGTTTGTGATATCTAAGAAAAACTTAATTCAACAGAATTGAATAAGCATGCACTAACTTATATAATCTCTCACGCATTAACTCTTCAGTGTTATATTGCTTATTTTACAGACTTTTATCACCAGCACAGGACTCTTTTCAAGATGGAAAGAAAAGCTTTGATCTTATTCATTTTGTTCGGTAGGTGAAGGAAACTGACAATCATTTAAAAAAATTTATAAATAAAAAACTGTTAGAGCTGCATGATAAAATAACTCCGCCTTTCAATATTTCTGTTAAACCGGCACATACCGCTTGTTCAGAGACTGTAGTGCTCTGACATGTAATTATGTATATGTACTTACATGTAATTAAAATCATAATTACACATTTTAAAGGGATAGTTCACCCAAAAATGAAAATGTGATGTTTATCTGCTTACCCTTGGGGAATTAGACCCCATTGACATGCATTATATGAGTTGGAGTTAAAAATCTTCATTTGTGTTCGACTGAAGAAACAAACACACCTACATGTTGGATGCCCTGGGGGTAAACAGATAAACATCACATTTTCATCTCTGGGTAAACTATCCCTTTTAAATGTTTCTTCCCCGTTTCTTCCTCATTCTTGGAAATTTGTTGTCATGGGTTAGATTTCTAAAATGTATCAGGTGCCCCAAGATGTTTTTTTTCCTCCAGGTCATATTTCAATATTCATGTGTCTGTATAATGAGTGAGTTGCTATTTAAAAATATTTAATTAAAAATGACTCACTCATAAAGACATCTTTTGTTTTATAACCAGGGTTGGGTACCGAACTGGTATGTAACCGTACTAGTGTTGTCACGTTACCAAAATTAGGACTTCGATACAATACCAGAGTAAAATAACTCGATACTGATACAGAATCGATACCCCAGCACAAAAAAATAAAATGTAATTGAATAATATGAAAGAACCAACTACAACCAACCAACATTGTTTTATAAAAATAAAAAAATACATAAACTCTGCAACCATGTTCCTGCCTTGCTTTTTGACCATTTCCTCCTCTTATTGCAATAATAATTCCATGCCAGTTTGAACATCCTTACAGAGAGGTTTGCAAAAACCATATTATCAATCATGTTAACATTCACTAACTCTAGAACAGGCTGGGATGACAAAAATCTTATTTTGTGATACGAGTAATTTGATATTATTAAATGTAATTATATAATTACGATATATTCTAGATATTTACTTTAGTCTTTGTTTTTAAAAATAGGCAAAAATGCTAAATTAAAAAAATATGACAAAAATGTGCTTTATTTTCAGCCACATTAGGCACTTTTAACAGTAGCATTCAAGAAATAAATTAAATAATCAAATACAAAAAATAAATTTAAAAAACTGCTTAATTTTCACTCTATATGTAACTACAGACTGATTCCTAATAAATATATTAAAGTTATTCAGTCAAGCATGGGGTGATTTTCTATTTTTCTTTTGGTTTTTTGACTAACATCAGACTTCTGTGTGATTAATAATAATTACAACTTTTTTCATTAACATTAATCATACAGAATATTAGGTCCAACCCTTTAAGACCTGCATCGACCAAATTCATTAAAACACATCAATTTTCTTACTCAACTCTGTATACATCCACTTAAGACATACACGACTGTGTTTACCTGAATACTTGCCAGGGTGTGCATTTTTATATATTTTTGATCATTAAAAACCCAAAAATCCCTTAAAGGGAACTGAATCGAGAATGAATGTTTTCTGAAAGGCGTGCTTCAGGTCAGAGTCTGCAGTGCGAGCACGTCCCATGCCGTGCTTTATTTTCTCATGCATGCATGTTTCTTGGTCATGCACTTCACGTATATCACGTATATATTTGACTGTTCCGCTTCCATTGTTCGGTGAACGCAGAGCTTTGCACATGCGTCCTGCCTCATGCGGTCATACGTCGATACAAATGTATTACATTAAGAAATGTTGCTCTTATTGCTGCTCAGCTTAAAATTTCTTATAGTACAATTTTCAATAGCATCACAAAACTTTTCTAGTACCAGTATACAGGGCTGTAGCTAGGCCGTAACTATAAAAAGTTATATATAAATATTTTATTTAAAAAAAATGGCATTAAGCGATCAATAACTTTGTTTAGTTATCACAGGAAAAAGAAAATTGTAATGAATGGTGCCAAAATGTTTGCTCATTTTATAATAATTCTAATAAAATGACCTGCATGAATAGTATGTATCTACAGGGATATGGGGATACCTACAGGCGACTAAGGTAAACCATGATTTGAGTCTGCATGCTTTTTTGTGCCAACTGGCCATCATTTAAATGCCACGGCCTACCTGAGCATTTATTCGGACCATGTCCATTCCTTTATCACCCCCATGTACCCATCCTCTAATGGCTACTTCCAGCAGGATAATGCACCATGTCACAAAACTCGAATCATTTCAGATTGGTTTCTTAAACATGACAATGAGTTCACTGTACTAAAATGGCCGCCACAGTCACCAGATCTCAACCCAATAGAGCATCTTTGGGATGTGGTGGAACGGGAGCTTCTTGCCCTGGATGTGCATCCCACAATTCTCCATCAACTGCAAGATGCTATCCTATCAATATGGGCCAACATTTCTAAAGAATGTTTTGAGCACCTTGTTGAATCAATGCCACGTAGAATTAAGGCAGTTCTGAAGGTGAAAGGGGGTCAAACACAGTATTAGTATGGTGTTCCAATAATCCTTAAGGTGAGTGTATTTTATGCTTTGGAAAGCAGTGAAGTAAAAGTTTTCCAAAGAAAAACACTGATAAAGTATGTACTTAAAAATGTACTTGAGTAGAAAGTAAAAATACTCCACTATTGCTCACTCTTCTGATCTCAAGAGACACTCAAGTGACTGATGCTAGAGGTTATAGATCACATTGACTCCCTAGTGTGCACTAAAAGAATGCAGTGATTGAGTGACAGCTTTTAGTGATTATAAAGTAAGTGCTCTTTGTGCACTGTCTAGGTGATAAAAAAATCATTAATATGCCCAGGGCTGTCACTGCCCGGGGGCCCACTAAATTCAGTAGTTAAGCTATATATTGCCTTACACTTATGAATAATCATAATATATGTATTTGTATGCCCGAGAGTTAAAGCGTTACTTCAGCGATTAGCATATGGCTTTGTATCAGTAGAAACCCTGGAGTATATTCAAATGATTGTGCTTCCCCCCTCATATCCCCCTGAGACAAGAGATTTATGCATTTTATTTCTGGAAAAATTCCTCCTATAATGCAAATTGACGATATTTGCATCATAGGAGGAATGTTTGTCCAAAGGCTAAAGACTACAGCCAGCAGAGGGAGCCATTTCCGCATGTTTTGAACCCGCTCATGGGGGTGGAGATCACACTCAGAGCTCAGTTCGCAGCTGCAGGCACTCATTTAAACGGAGCTATGGTGAGCAATGTAAGTCTTTTAACTTCTCAAATTAATTTCTATGAAAGTTAAGCTTGCAAAGGCATGAACTAAATCGCATCAGACTGAACTCGCGTTGTGAATGTATGCCGCGAGTGTAGTCGTGATTACCTCAGCTCTCATCACGAGATCTCATCAGCTCATTTATCTGACTCCTGCAGTTAGTGCTCAGTGCTGTGATACTCGCGCAGGGACTCACTCATTATATTGAACACACGTTCAGTTTTTAATTGTAGTGTCTTCTCCAAATCAGTCACTGTAATCCAGTAGCAGTGGCTTTGGTAATGGCTTCACTGGGCAGCAAAGCATTCTGGGAATTGTAGTCTTTCATCCCCATGAGACAAAAATACATTTTCTGTCTTTTCTCAGTCTAGAAGGCACCAAATTAAAAAATAATTTCACATTTCTACTACATTAATGACCCAGTTTAAATACAGATTCATCTTCCCGGCGCTGAAGTACCCCTTTAAATGAAAACCACAAAAACATGCAATTTAGGTTAGTTAAAGAAGTTGTCCAAATTTCCTCTCTCTCCCCCCTCCCTAGAAATTGTTTAGTCTGGTGGTTAATAAGTGAGAAGAAATCAATCAGAGTTGAGGCTGCTCCAAAAAAAATTGAAGTTAGAAAAAGTTACAGTGGGAGTTAAGTGAATGGAATAAATCTGGTACCAGTAACATCATGAAAAGGAGAAAATGGCCTTATCAGTCTATAAAAATGTTCTTTAACAAGACACAGGATATATATATATATATAGTGCACTGTAACCAGAGAGTAAATGTGATGGGGTGCCGCGCCCCAATAGGACACCTTATAAGGTGGTCACATCTCTGTATATCAGTCCCTGCCTTTTGCTCTATTATGTAGTGTTGGTTTGTACAACATGAAGGAAAACAGATATGCATGTCAAAAGGATCCAGCTGCTGTGAAATTTTGAACAATGCTGTCAATAAAATGGGAATACAACTCATTGCTATTGATGGATGCATTTATTAGCTTTATTTAATAAAATAGCACATTAGCTTCATCAAAAAGGAAGACAGTAAGAAACGTATAGTTTTATTTTACATTTGACTACATTTATTTTAATTTCTGAATATTTATCTCACCTGTTATAGGCATCTATATAGACATCTTATAGGCCTATTATATAGCTGGTAGGCCTAGTTTAAAAAAAAAAAGTCAATTGTATAATTTGACTAATTTCTTATTACTATTACTTATTACACTAATAATTTAATCACTAATTAATCAGTTAATGCCATTGTTTTGATATAATATTTATATACAACTTTGCATTAAAAAAATAAGCAAAAGCAATAACCTTTATTTGCATTTATTTATTTGTCTATTAGAAATCCTTATTAGGTCCATGTCGCCAGATGTGGGCCTCCATTCCTATATCTTAAAGGCCCACTATATATGGTATGAGTGGATGGCATTGGGGGCCCACATCAATGTTTTTTATCAGGGGGTCCAGAATTCCCTGAATAGGTCTAAAATATATTCAGAACAATTCTAAACAACATTCTTGACAAGCGACCACATACACACTTCAATACATAGACCCATCCGCACACATGCGGTATTCACTTTCGAAACATATGACTGAAAGTGATAAATATTTATGTATTGAAATCAGGCTCATATAAATGTAAGTAAACATGATTCCTGGCTGCATATCAACATCCATTTATCATCTTTGGTAAGCTGTAAAGAACACTATATTGAGTCCAACCTTTAGTTTAAACTGATAACTGTTTGCTTTACTCACATTTTCCAGTCACGCAACAGCTCTTCTGCCACTCAGTACTGGCTGAGGATTGCATGTTCCAGCGGGAAAGTGCCGTTTATAGATACCCTTTATAAACCGGCACCAGGTCACACACTTCAGCTGGAAACTATTGCTGAAAATGGTATAGAGTAAAGCATTACATAAAAACGATAGCCTGATGTGGTCATACTCAATTCTAGTCAGAATATGAGTCTGAAACTGCTCCATTGGGCTGTGATTATGGGGCGTGTTTCAACCGAACCAGGAAAGACCTCAATTGGATAGAGCTACAACCAATCAGAGCAACAAAGCAACGCATTGTCAAATGTCAACAGAGCTCAACTGCACTGTGTTGCCAAGTCCGTGTTTTTTTCTGCGGGTTGTTTTTTAAGTCCGCGGGTTGAAGCGACTATATAGACCCATGAGTGCGAATTTTAAGCAGGCAACCTTGCCAAAATAACACATTTTACCCCAGATCTTCAGTGAGATTCTCAATTAATTCAGTTACCTGAGGTAAAATGTTCAGGCAGCAGACTTAGCAACGATTGTATTTTATTAGACCTATAGTATAGACTAGAGGTCGACCGATAGTGGATTTTACTGATACCGATAACTAGGTTGGACCACACTTGCGATAACTGATTAATCAACTGATAGTTTTTAAAATAGAAACTGGATAAAACATAACACTAAGTAAAACAGTGCTGAACTTTATTACAATAAATAAAAATAAAAAACATGTGCTAAACTGCATATGTAAATTTGAACATATTAAAATGATAAGTTCTAACAGAAAATATTCTACAGAAAAAAATTCTACAAAAAATAACAAACGTTAAATTACAAATAAATTGTTCTTTAGCTATAACCTAAAAGCGTACGTGAATGTCAAAGGTAACAGACTGCAAGTCGCATTTGTTGACAAAGATGTAGCTTATTTAGTTAGCTTACATGAACTAAAAGCATTATGCAATATACATTTTACAGCATGTATTGAATATTTGAGCATATTTTATAAACCTTAATGTTAAAAATTGAATATTATTGCATTATATTAAGTGTGCCATACCTGTGAGCTATCTGAGACACTGATAAATGTAATCGTCTGATAAATGTCTTATTAACTAATAGAAAGAGAGCTCAGCACTGGTGCTCCCTATACACAGAGTATGTGCGATTGTGAATCGAAAGCTAAAATAAACATGAGCTCCCTGATGCATGCAAATTAGGGGACAAACAATAGTCTGTCTCCCAATATCAAAGCTATCTTAGGCTGGGCTGTGTAGTTGTAACCATCTCTTAGCTCTGGTCATTGTTTGCACTTTGAATATTGAAAGTACTTTTAATTATGGTTGCACTAAGTGTTTGCACAAAAACGGGTGATGAATTGAGCAATCAACTTTCCTTTCCTTTTTGTCAAGCTTTTGATATATAAAAGGTCATGGTAATGTAAGAATATCCTGTAAGTTTCAGAGCGGAAAACTTCCTTGTTAGTCAAAGAAAAGCTTTTATAGACACCAGGATCAGCAAATGATCGTGTTCACATAGTGTTGTCACGATACCAAAATTATGACTTCGATACGAAACCAGACTAAAATACCTCGATACCGATACTAAATGGTAAAAAACAAACAAAAAACATAATATGATTAATATGACAACAGAACTTATTATTCATTGTTTTGTTTTTTTTAAACAAAAAATTCACTTGGCCAGCATGTTCCTGCCCTGGTTTTTGACCATTCCCTTCTCTTATTGCTACAGTAACTACATGCCAGTGTGAATATCCTTATAGAGATTAGGGATGGGCATTTTCCCAAAATATTGTTTTCGAATATTTGGGCTCATAAAAATCGAATATTTGTTTATTTAAATTAGGTATTTTGAGAAAATGAGAGATGTTTCTTTCTTTTTTCCTCTAAACATGTCGTCACCATTTCTGAACAAGCTTATGATTAGACAATGTACACAACACGCTTACGTTATATCTTAAGGTTTTTAAAACATTAAACAGTCTGTAAAAAAATGCCTAAAGAACAAAAGCATAATAAGCTCAAGGAGCACGAGCGCAGAGCGCGTCAGTTAAGCCTCGTTCACACCGCCAGCGATTTTGTCGCTGCATGTCGCCAGCGCCAGAGATTCATGTCGCTAGTGGGCGTTCCCACTACACGGGTTGCATATAAACGTCATTAAATATATTTGTACTATAGACGGTTTCATCGAACGCACGCGCGTTGCTACGGTTACGCGCCTGGCCCGAAGTTAACTTCCGGTCTGTGTCTGTTTGTATGGCGCACTACTCAGTAGAAATACATTTTGACGTACTATTCTTGGTTAACATGATATAAATATTAAAAATCAAGCAGAGAGCACATGACACAAGTTTCCCAACATTAATCTTATATTATGAAACAAAGAAACATGTTATGCCGACGCATTGCATAATTGAAAGGCGAGTGCGCACGCATTTAGGCTGTGAACCCACAGGTAAAATGATATTCGTTCAAATCCAGCTCAGACATGACATAAATCTGTAGCTTACTATACTTGTTGTAGCCATTAAACAATGTTTTTTTTTTCTTCATATTTATGTTTAAATATTATAATATTTTTAGATTTCATCTGATTATGATAGGCTATAAGTGCAAAGATGCGAGTGGGTCAGAAATGATTTTGGTGGTTATATTTAGTTTAATATTAAGTTTTGTTTTGTAAAAAGCCTTTCTTTCGTTTTGTACAAATTGTCTCTTAATTTTAATAAAGGGTTCTTCGGTTAATTGCATGTATTTAATTAATAAGAAATAAATAAGGTCGCGGAAGCCATCGCTTGCATTGCTCATGAACTGAAGCGCGTCTCAAATAAACTGAAACTCAGCAGGCTTGCCTCAGACATGAGGAATATGTAGCCTAATATGTGTAGAAACGAAAAGATTTAAATAAGCACATGGTGCAATGTTCAGAACTCACACGGTAAACAACCAGCGTTATACAGATGATCACGGCGATGGGCATGAGCGGGATGTTAAAGTTTAAGGGATTTTTTTTTTTTTTTTTTTTACCTTCTACTGAATATGATCGGGTGCAAGCACATTTTAAACAGGTAGCACTTATTCACACACGGAAATTTGTGAATAAGTAATTTTGTCGTTTTCTCTAATGATTTCAAAAACATCTTGTAGTGCTTACCTGCTTGTAGTTATCAGTATACTGTTATATTCTATTATATGATTTTGTCATTTCACACTGTGGCCAATTTAAATGTTACCAACTAAATGAGACATACTGAGTTTATAATTCAATTTATTAATTGCGTTTAATTATTGCATCTAAAGATTTTTCACGTGAATAAAGGCAAATAGATTTGCACACTTTGCTTTATCACTGGTCTAGTCTGTTAAACTTGTCAGAAGTTCTCGTTTCTAATCTGCCCTCGTGGTCTATTTTTTCTCTCATCAAAACCGAATACCATCAGTGGTTGTACATCAAGAGCAGGAACAGTTTTTGTGCGTTTTGTTTCGCGATCTGACCGGAACAAACAGAAAGTCTCTGCAACGGCGTTAAGCGTTAGATTAAAGCGCTCGTCTGTGTGAAGACTGCATGAGCCGCGTTTGCTGCATTGTTTGTATTAGTTAGGTTAATCCGTGAAGCAAGATGTTTTAAAAAAGTGGTAGGGACATGTCCCACCTGTCCCACCCGCAAATTACGCCTATGAGTTAAAAAAATTGGTTGATTGACGCCAATCGGACGTTCATGTTTTTTTTCCGTCTATTTGAAAGTTCGGCTAATAAACATGTTGCATATACGGCCTGATTATGTCTTTTTTTAAGTTACATAAACTGCTTTCAGGAGTTTTTGACCGGCATATCATCAAAATGTCCGGAAAACGAAACCTCTGCCGGTCACTTTGACCGGCACCATTTTTTTCTAGCGGAAACTCTGGGATCAACGTGACAGTGAGTAATGAATGACAGGATTTTCGGTTTTGGGTGACCTACCCTTTAAGTGGGGCGTTTTCCCACTCTATATTAAAGACATAAATGGGAGATTATTTATAATAAACATGCTGAAACAAAAAAAAATCTATACATTAAGATAATGGTGCACAATCAAAATTAAAGATGCTAACGCATAAGAAAGATAACGCATCCTCTGGTGTTATTGATGTCTACCGGAAGTTAAGTTTGGGCCACAAAAGCGCGCATGCGCAGTAGCGTTTGTTTATGTTGTTACCGTTGAAACCGTCTATAGTCAGGGGTGCCGCCAGAAATTCTGGGCCCTATGGAAAACAAAATATCTGGGCCCCCTACAATTTTTACAGATAAAATTTAACCCAATAAACATGCCCTGTATACTTTAAAAAAGATATTTAGCACATTGCATAGTTAAAATGTCTAAAGATGAGTACAAAGCCTACAAAAACAAGAAAAAATATAGAAAGATGTACTTGTTTACATAAAAGGGAGAACATTTATTATCTCAATTGCAAGCACAACAGAACATATTGTACACATATTGACATATATTTTACATGAACAAGCTTTAGCTGGGTCCACCTGCTCAATCAGGAAACATCAGCTAGAACTAACTCATAATTAAATCAGTCAAGGAATAAAACTAGCTAGGCCAAAAGGGCTCAAAATCAAGACACACCAGGAGTAATGCCAGGTGTGTCTTGGTATTACTCATTCAACCTATTGTAAGTCGATGTATCATCTTCGATCACAAGAGTCATCTTGATCACAATGTATCATCTTCGATCACAAGAGTCTTGAAAATATATTATGAAGGTTGAAAAGTTACCTAGTGGTACTTTAAGAACATCAAGTAAGACAGCATTGATCATAGCAGCAGCACTGTCACGTGACAGAACATGGCAAACTGATTTTGTAATTTTTGAAGCGTGTAGATTACTTTTTGTTTATCATCACGTGGCGAACACAGTAGATAAGACGTGTTTAGAGGCTTCAATCTTCGTAAAGTTTCGCGCTCAGGCTCACCTTGTTCATTTGAGACGGGGACGGGGGGCGTGGGAGAAGGGTGTGCAGCAGCCACTGAATCTGTGTCTACGAGACATGATAACCCGGAGACAGCACATCAGAGATGTATTGTTGGATGTAAATTATAATTCAGTAATTATTTTAGCTAGATAAAAGCAGGTCATGTAGCAACAAAAATAAGTAGGCTAACTCTGAAAGTTTTGGAATAACGTTAGAGGAATAGGGCCAGCTGCCTTTCTTTTTGAAAAACTGTGTGCCATACTGTAGACTTCGGCGTTCTCTGTCTTCTCTTTCCTTCTTTCCGTTTTTGATGCCCCCACTTTTGATGTGACATACCTGCGTGTGTCACTGTCTGCGCTTCATCATAGCAAGTGCAATAACCAAGAGCTCACGCTAGCGCGGACCCCGCAGGTGGAATGAACCATTGTGAGGGAGGGGGGAGAAGGTTGTGACTGACATTTTGAAATTAGTATTTTAAATATAAAATCTATGGTCAAAACGAACAAAATACACATTTACTGCATGAAGGGCCCAAGCACATTTAATGTATGTATAAAAAAGAGAAAATAAATAAGAAAAGAAAAAGGGGGTCTGCTCTTCTGGGCCCTAAATCAGTCTGGGCCCTTAGAATCGTCCTAACCTTCCACCCCTTTACGGCGCCCTTGACTATAGTACCGTTTTTATTACTAGTGTTTTGCAGAACAGAGCAAGTTATTAGAATACATACACACTGTACTGTAATAGGTAGACCATATTGCATGCAGTTTAGTCAAAACTTACTTTATATCCCCACAATCCCAGACACGTTTTTCCATGCATCATTTTTTTAAATGTGTCTCTGTATGTAGGCTACACAGAGACATATTATAAAGAACAGGGGGCTTGCTAAAAGCTAATATCAACAACTCCTCCGGACACCGCAGTAAAGCAGACGGATCACGTGCACTCCACTGACTTCACTCCTATTGGTTGTCGCTCGCGAAAATCGCTTCTCGTTTGCATAAAGTTGAAATTTCTGAACTTTTGTCGCGCGTCTCGTGTCGCTTGACACGCCCACATTCTGTCGCCAACGGTCACTGTCGCTCGTGTCGCCGGAAGTCGCCAGCGCTCCATTGAAATGAATGGGATCGTGTCGCTTTGTCGCTGCGTGTCGCTGGCGGTGTGAACGAGGCTTTAGCGTGACGTACACACACACACACACACACACACACACACACACACACGTCAATAGGCTATAGCCTACCGACCTGTGTGTGTGTGTGTTTGATATGGCTGATGTGTTTACTTTGTATTGTTTCACATTTTTATGTAGCGAGAAACTATAATATTATTGGATTATGATATTATTCTCGGGTGAGAAAATGTGCCACTGACAGGCGTTGCGGAGACAAAGATAACGGTTAAGTGAAGTTTGAGTGAAGAACTTTGTGTTTTCTGTTCATAAACCCTCAAAGAACTTTAAAGGAAGCATTTGTCTCGAGGTAATTTTGCTATCATAAGTTATCTCTCTCGGGGTAGCTACAGATGAGCTTACCTGCACTCCTGAGCAGTGATCGCTCATTCCACTGGTGTTTGGATTTCATGTGATTCTCGTTTGTGGTGGTGATATTATTATAACTCAGTTTCAGTAATTGATTTCATCAAAGTAACTCCATTTTGTAACAGCATTTTCAATTTTCATCGAAGTAATTCCAAACATTGCGAGGCAGACGACGACATTGTGATCAAATGCACTTAACTTATTAACCTGCTCCACAACGCCACCCAGTGGATTGAGTTATAACTGCGAGATTTAGAGGGATTTCTCATGGATTCACTGTGTAGCCAGCTGCTTGAGACTTTTTATTTTATGTCATCCTACTTTTATTATTTTATTTTACCTTACCTTATTTGTGTTGAAAGAAATATTTTTGTAAATAACTTCATCAAAACTTAATGTTACTCTTTCATTGTTTTTTATGTTTAATTTTCAATGGTTCCAGTCGGGAGTTCCTACCAATTGTTGTAGGTGGGGCCTTAATTGGTGGCGCACCTTAGGATGCGTTATCGCTTCCCCTTCAAGCGTTCGGGCTCAGTCTGACTGTAGCTGTGTCTCATTTCGTTAAATTTCGAAGGCTCTGTCCTCCGGAGGACACGTCCTGTGTAGGATGCAGTATACGGAGTGTCCTCAATCAGAATTAAACGAGACGTCCTTCGTAGGACACACAGGCAGGAAGTATCACGTTGCTATGTCAACAAGTTCAGCCACGTTGCGCTCTCACGCCAGTTATATGAATGAAAATTATTTATAACTTGAAAATGACTATGAAATGTTTCTTGTCTTGACAGCAATGTACTGTTCTAAACGTTTAAAATGCACTACAGTTGTAATCCTGTTTACCATAACTATCTGTTTGAGGTAATAGAGCTTAAAAAAAAACAACAAAAAAAGCTTGAACTACTTAATTTAAACACCATACCTATGCTCGCAAGTATATCTGGTGGTGGTGCCGTTTTTTCATATAATATTTTAAAAAATATGACGGTTCTTAACAGAGACGCAAAGAATTGTGGGTTATCTCCAGCCGTGAAGGCTACACCTCAGCACACTCCGAATTCCTGTGAAAAAAGGACGCATTCGAAGGTCGCATTTGGAGAATCCTACTCACTTTTTTGAAATGAGACGGCCTTATGACGTATGCACCCTTCAAATGCGATCTCCGGAGGACGCAGCCTTCTGAAATGAGACACAGCTTGTGAATGCAGACGGGGAAGTGCGGAGTGAGACAGTAGGCCTTCCAGTGTGTGTGTTTTCTAATTTTGCTCCAACCTACTTTTTCTTTAAAGGAAATAAATGTACATCCTTCATCTCATCCATGTTTGGCTGTCCTTCTGTCCTGAGGGTACCACTTGATATCTGCTACAACTGCATTTACTGCCAGCCAATTAACAAAATAAAATTCGAATAGTATTTTTAGTTTTCGAATGTTAATTACAGATCGAATATTCGAATATTCGTGCACACCCCTAATAGAGATCACATTATCAATTATGTTATCATTCAAACCTTTCACTTCTGAACAGGTTGGGATGAGCAAAATCTTATTTTATGATTCAAGTCATTTAATATTTTTAAAAATGTAATCTTATATTTATAATATAGATTTTTAATTGTATCTTTGTCAAAATAAGCAAAAAATGCAAATTACAAACAATTTTACAAAAATAGTGCTTTATTTTTCAGCTACGATCTATTTAACAGTAGCAAGTCAAGAAAGAAATTAAATAATCAAATATAAAACTGCTTACTTAGTCTATACTCTATAATTTAACTATACACTGATTCTTAATAAATATATTTTGGTTATTTAGCCAAGAATGTGGTGGTTTTCTATTTTTCATTGTTTGCTTAACATTAATCACAGAATATTAGGTCTGGTTTAAGACCTGCAGATCTAATTACCTCAGCTGTAGGCTACACGTTCACTAAAGACATATCCAACTGTGTTTACCTGAATACTCGCCAGACCATGCATTTTTACATATTTTTGACCATACAAACTCAAATAATAATCCGCAAAAGAACTGAATGGCGATCGCATGTTTGTTGTCTGAAAGGCGTGCTCGCGCGCTTCAGGTCAGAGTGCGGTAGCACGAGCGCCGCGCCGCGCCGCGCTTTTTCTTCTCATGCGCGCATAGTTCTGTTGCTTTCTTTGTCATGTGTTGCGCGTATATAGTATTTAACTCTTCTACTTCTAATGTTTATTGAACGGCTGAAGAAGAGATCTGCACACACGTCCTGATACCTGCTGTCACGTACATCCACGCAAATTAAGAAATACAGCTCATAGGTGCTGTTCTCCTTAAATTACCGGTACTAATAATAGTCCATATCGTACCGTTTGTAATAGCAGGATATCACAATACTTTTCTAGTACCGGTATATCGTGCAACACTATGTTCACATCTTGACATCATCGAGTGACGAAACACGCCCCTACAGGATAATAAGCACGTGTAATTCAGAAGCCACGCCCACCGACTCATGGAGCTGTTCAGATCGCGCTAGCCAGCAGGAATAAACATGTTGAAAAAGATAGCAAGATATTGTGCTATTCCTGGTTGTGGAAGAACACATTGGCTGCATAAGCTTCCTTCGGATCCTAATATTGGGAATGTGTGGTTGAACTTTATTTTTAATGAAAGTTTGCACTTATATCCATATCCACCGATCAGGCAGGCCAAGTATTACAAAAATAATATTCCAACAATCAATCGCGGGTGGATGAGAAATAAATCATTGTGTTTGTTTGAAAGAGACATTTACGAGCCACTTTCAAAATCCCTCCCTCATGGCACAGCCATCAAAATGGCTCAAAATCAGTGTAGAAAATAGCATACTACTTATTCATTATGATGTTCTTGAAGATAAAAACCACACAAATGTCCTCAGATGGCCTATTATTTATACTGTTTATATTTCTATGTTCAATCTGTGAAAAGAGGTTCAATTAGGAGGTCACACCTCAGTCATAAGTTTATGTACAGTAAGGCCTAAAGAGACTCGTGTGAAATCTTAACGGGGAGAAGCCAGTCAGTTGAGTTTGTGGCTAAACCTTTTACAGTGCTTGAGTGTTGTTTCAATGCATTTGATTATTCATACTCTGAAAGTAGAACTGAAATGACATTCATTACAATATGATTATTAAAAAACATTTCAGAATATACCTGCAGACTATTTTTTCACTCATGAATTTGGTCAATGAAGATTTCTTAAAAATACTGTTTAAAATCTCGTCTCGTATCATAAACCCAATCTCGCATCTCGTATTTCGTATCTCGTCTCGTGAGCTAAGTGTCTCATCACACCCCTAGTCATTATTAATGCTAATAAAACAACAAAAAAGTCAGAAAATCTCTTATTGCTCTTGACTGAATCACTTTTGTAACTTTAATAAGAATAAATGTATATTTAATGTAATATAGTAAATACTATGTTTGTTTGTTTTTTTAATTTTATTACTTCACACATTTTATGTAGTATTTCTATTACTTGATTTTTCTGTAAAATAAAATTTTACCTTAAAATTGAACCTTAATATAAGTTTGTCATATCGCCCACACCTACATATGCATGAGAAAGGCTCTCTCTGGGTCAGCCGAAGCGCTAACGCAGATTTGAATGTTTTTTGAGATCAAACTTGTCAAAGATTGAATAGGCGTGGTTAAATCATATAGGAATAGGTTTGTGTGGGTGTTTGGATTGAGATTCCAATCTTCTAACGATTAATTGTGCAGCTCTAACATTCATAAAAACAAAATAACTCTGTGATACACCTATATGTTAAATATTTAATATGTTACAGCAACCACAGGAATTGCAGCAACTCAATCCACAACAACAGATGCTCCAACACAACCACCATCTGTTACCAGAGCCGAAACAACCACAATTATAATGACTACAGCTTCTACAGCATCTGCAGCCTCTACAGCTTCTACAGCATCTGCACCATCTACGGCTTCTACAACATCTGCACCATCTACGGCTTCTACAGCATCTGCACCATCTACGGCTTCTCCTACATCTGCAGCATCTACGGCTTCTACAGCATCTACGGCTTCAACAGCATCTACAGCATCTACGGCTTCAACAGCATCTACAGCATCTACGGCTTCAACAGCATCTACGGCTTCTACAGCATCTACGGCTTCAACAGCATCTACGGCTTCTACAGCATCTACGGCTTCTACAGCATCTGCACCATCTACGGCTTCTCCTACATCTGCAGCATCTACGGCATCTGCAGCATCTACGGATTCTACAGCATCTGCAGCATCTACGGCTTCTACAGCATCTACGGCTTCTACAGCATCTGCACCATCTACGGCTTCTACAGCATCTGCCCCATCTACGGCTTCTCCTACATCTGCAGCATCTACGGCTTCTACAGCATCTACTGCTTCTACAGCATCTGCAGCATCTACGGCTTCAACAGCATCTACAGCTTCTACAGCATCTGCACCATCTACGGCTTCTACAGCATCTGTACCATCTACGGCTTCTACAGCATCTGCACCATCTACGGCTTCTCCTACATCTGCAGCATCTACGGCATCTGCAGCATCTACGGCTTCTACAGCATCTGCAGCATCTACGGCTTCTACAGCATCTGCACCATCTACGGCTTCTACAGCATCTGCCCCATCTACGGCTTCTACAGCATCTACTGCTTCTACAGCATCTACGGCTTCTACAGCATCTGCAGCCTCTACAGCATCTACAGCATCTGCGGCTTCTACAGCATCTGCACCAACTACGGCTTCTCCTACACTTGCAGCATTTACGGCATCTGCAGCATCTACGGCTTCTACAGCATCCGCACCATCTACAGCTTCTCCTACATCTGCAGCATCTACGGCTTCTACAGCATCTGCACCATCTACAGCTTCTCCTACATCTGCAGCATCTACGGCTTCTACAGCATCTGCACCATCTACGGCTTCTACAGCATCTGCAGCATCTACGGCTTCTACAGCATCTGCACCATCTACGGCTTCTACAGCATCTGTCCCATCTACGGCTTCTACAGCATCTGCCCCATCTACGGCTTCTCCTACATCTGCAGCATCTACGGCTTCTACAGCATCTACTACTTCTACAGCATCTACGGCTTCTGCAGCATCTACGGCTTCTACAGAATCTACAGCATCTACGGCTTCTACAGCATCTGCACCATCTACGGCTTCTACAGCATCTGCACCATCTACGGTTTCTACAGCATCTGCACCATCTACGGCTTCTCCTACATCTGCAGCATCTACGGCTTCTACAGCATCTACGGCTTCTACAGCATCTGCACCATCTACGGCTTCTACAGCATCTGCACCATCTACGGCTTCTCCTACATCTGCAGCATCTACGGCTTCTACAGCATCTGCACCATCTACGGCTTCTACAGCATCTGCACCATCTACGGCTTCTACAGCATCTGCAGCATCTACACCATCTACGGCTTCTACAGCATCTGCAGCATCTACACCATCTACGGCTTCTACGCTATCTGCACCATCTACGGCTTCTACAGCATCCGCACCATCTACAGCTTCTCCTACATCTGCAGCATCTACGGCTTCTACGCTATCTGCACCATCTACGGCTTCTACAGCATCCGCACCATCTACAGCTTCTCCTACATCTGCAGCATCTACGGCTTCTACAGCATCTGCACCATCTACAGCTTCTCCTACATCTGCAGCATCTACGGCTTCTACAGCATCTGCACCATCTACGGCTTCTACAGCATCTGCAGCATCTACGGCTTCTACAGCATCTGCACCATCTACGTCTTCTACAGCATCTGGAGCATCTACGGCTTCTACAGCATCTGGAGCATCTACAGCTTCTACAGCATCAGGAGCATCTACGGCTTCTACAGCCTCTGCACCATCTACGGCTTCTACAGCATCTACGGCTTCTACGCTATCTGCACCATCTACGGCTTCTACAGCATCTGCAGCATCTACAGCTTCTCCTGCATCTACAGCATCTACGTCTTCTACAGCATCTGGAGCATCTACAGCATCTACAGTATCTGCACCATCTACGGCTTCTACAGCATCTGCAGCACCTATTGGACCAATTATACCTATAGCACCTACACCTTCTACAGCACCTACACCTTCTACAGCACCTACACCTTCTACAGCAACTACTACAAGCATACCTGAGGTGAAAACTGATCTGGAGTTTAGCACTAATGAAACATTTACAGAAGCACTCAGCAATTCAAGCACTGAAGAGTACAAGAATAGGGCTAAGCTTGTCACAAATCAGGTAAGTTCAAATCTGGCTCTAATACCACCATTATTTGCTGGATCGGGAATAAACCAAACATTTTTTTCATCAATAATCAAAGCTAATGTGTCGATTTAATTAAAAATCTCTATTATATATTTTTTAATGTTACATAACTCATAAATGCCTGTTTGTCATGTATAATAACACAAACTAATCGTGATCTTGCAAAACAAGTTAAATTGAAACAAATCAGTTGAAAATTATATAAATAGGGCCCTATAAAATCAGTTTTATTTTTTCCCAAATTCCGTTTTTTCCGTTTTAATTTTTTTAGATTCCCTTTTTTCAGTAAAAATTTTTGGGAATTCAGTTTTTTTTTTACCCTTAACTGTCATTTTGGTGAAAAAGAGTGTGCTTTTAATGTTAATATGATAGAACATAAAACAAAAAATAGGAGTGAAACTTAAATTTATTGAGGTAACAAACATCATATTTACTTTTTAGGACAAATACTGCATGATGCAACATAACACTGCACTTCAAGTACTTCAAAAATTAATGGTTATTAGCTTTAAACTTTCCGGTAAAATACATTATATTAGTTTATATAAGCTAAAATGAAAGTGCTCCATTAGCATTTTCTTTAAATGCTTAAAGTTAAAAAATTAAAAAAGAACTAAAAAAATCATAAGAATCATCTTTTACATACAGTACTATTAAGTAAAACATTTAAAGCGGAAAATTAACATGAAAAAATAAATTTCACCATGAAATCATGTAGTGAATTGTTCTGTGTGTTTAACAATAACCATTATGATATCCAGAGCTGTGAAAAATAAAAATAAAATACATGAAAACAACACTCCCAGAAGTTTTTCCCCAACTTCAAAGGCCCCTTTAAATTATTAAAATTAGATGCTTATCTTAACTTTAAGGTTACTTTTATCGTGTAAACTACCCATATACAGCATGTTATATGCATATGTGTTTGGAACAGAGGGAAACACGGTCGCATTTGCAAGAGAAATGCTGCCTAATTTGCCCATCATAAATCAAAGCACGAGAATGACAGGGGTTGAGCAGAACACCGGGAAATCTGACTGGACTATATTTGTCTGTATTTGAAATACACGCGCCGCGGTTCAGCTGCGTGCGACCAATGCTGCCTGTGTAAAAGCACAACGGGCGCACGGCTCCCGTTCTCTATACGCAAAGCTTCTGCGCTGCCTGCACGCGTGCAGTGTGAAACCGGCGTTAGCGTCGAGTTTCTTAACTTTTTGGCTGACGAAAGCAGAGCCGTGGAGACCAACTTCGCCATACTTTCATTGTTTTGAAGGGGGAGCTGAAATGACGGGAGGGGTTGTGTCGTGAAAATTTGCTTCCCCTGGTCTGCATTTGCCTCAGACATACGTTCTCCTCCCACACAAAACAGAAATTCATTACAAATATGTAAAATTCCGTGAAAATCTGCGTTAACAGTATATTCCTCGTTTATATGCAGATTCCGCATTAATATGCCAATTCCGCGATTCCGTACGCGATTCCGTGATCGCGGAAATAATAGGGTCCTATATAAATCAAATAGCATCGCTGACAGGATGTTAACTGGCAAACAAAAAAGAACTGCACAAAACCATGCAGCACCAAAAGTCGCATTAATGGCAAGTAGTGTTACTTGTATTTATGTATATGGATACACCGTTTACTATTTGACAAAACTATCAAAGTTAATGAAGCCCAAGTGCCACCGGCACCTATTACGTGAAGTGTAGTCTGGCAAAATGGTGACGTAAAAGGACTTTATTATATTACCATTTTTGATAATTATGCAGCATTATGAAAGAAGTCTCTTATGCTCATTAATCCTGCATTTATTTGATCAAAAACAGCAATACTGTGAAATTTTACTAAAATAATGTTTTTCTATTTTAATATCCTTTAAAATAATAATATAATATAATAATATAATTTATTCTTGTGATCAAAGCTGAATTTATTATCATTACTCCAGTCTTCAGTGTCACATGTCACACAAACCCATTTCCACCAAAATTAACCGGAACAATTTGTACCAGGAACTTTTTTACAGGAACTTTTCTCCCCCCAGACCTGCAGCTGTCTGCGTTTCCACCGCTAAATAAAGTTCCGTGAAGATTAGGTAGATTAGTCCGGTGATGTAGGACTGTGCGCGACTGCTCCTCCAAGTCAGTGACGGACAGTAATCATTTTTGCGTGTACCGATTGAAAGCTTGAGGGTGCGTTCACACTCGTAGTTCGGTTCGTTTGGTTAGTTTGGTCCGGACCAAAAAACAAAAACAAACATAATAGTCCTGGTCCGCTTAGCGTTCACACGGGCATTTTTAACAGCGCACCTAAAGTTACCGAACCAAAGGCACAGGGAGACGCTCACAACCTGATTGGTCGGCTTATATGACGTAGGAGCTCGTTTACCGAACATGCAAAACAATGCTGTGTGCGGATTACACGCGCGGGCATTTTATGCGTGTACATATGGTATTATTTTTTACCAGAGAACTCATGAAGAGCTCATGAAATGTTCACAACATTCAAAACAACGCTGTGTGCTGGATTAAACGCGATCATTTTATGCGTGTGTAACATATGGCATTATTTTTTACCAGAGAACTCATGAAGAGCTCATGAAATGTTCAAAACAACGCTGTGTGCTGAATTAAACGCGATCATTTAATGCGTGTACATGTGGCATTATTTTTACCCGCTGAGAACTCATGAAGAGCTCATAAAATGTTCAAAACATTCAAAACAGCAGCAGGATTTCCTCCGTTGTGCAGAACAGAGACAGCCGCTGTCGTCTGCACCTGCTAATAATGGGCAACACAGGAACTTTGATGAGAAGAGCCAGGTATGCTTTTTGTGTGTTTTTTCTAGCATTTTCAAATATTGATGAGGCTCTTCCTCGTTGCTCTACGTTTGCCCTCTAACGTTAAAGTTACTCATTTTGGATAACGTACACCGATCTTTCCGCGTCGTCAAATCAGCTGCATTATGCGTGGCATCTTGTGACATTATACGTCCAGTTTTTGGTCCGTTTACATGTCTTTGGTCTGTGTTGCGTTCATATATCAATCGAACCGCACCAGAGTTCGTTTGGAAGCGGACCGAGACCCATCTTTTTAGCGGTCTCGGTCCGCTTGTTTGGTGCGCACCAGGGTTCGGGTGGCAGCGTTCACATATGTTCAAATGAACCGTACTAACCGAGCAACCGCACCAGGGTTCGTTTTAATCGAACCAAACATGACAAGTGTGAACGCACCCTTAGTGGACTGTTTACATGAGACGTTATCTAAACCGATCTGGTGTTTACATGTGATTACTTTCAAACGCAATCATTTTGTCACATGCAGTTTGTAGCATCAGCCGCATCAAAAATGTCAACGCTGTTTTCTCCAGCAGCTGGGATGTGTTAACTGTAGCCATAGCAACTCTTAACGGCCACCAGGACTAATACAGTATTATATAATAAGCTATTTATTTGTTGTAAAGTGTAATAATCATCTCAGAAAAAAAAAAATTCTTCTGTCAGGCGCAGTTAAAGTAAAAACTGCCTGGGGCAATATACGCTGTCATTATTCCAACATTATCTTCATAGCTTACGAAATAAAAAGTTTACCCCTCAGAAAAATTTGCTTTCCTCTCGTCAACATGAGCGCGGCGCGCGCTGTCACGTCATGTAAGGACACACACTTAAAAGTAATCGGTCAGGTCGTTTACATGGTGAAAAATGGACTCTAAAAAAATGAATAACGAGTATGGAAGAGATTCAAGCTGTGCTGCTTTTGCTGGTTATGTATAGGTTTACTAAAGAGGTAATTAACAACGGCAGAAAAGAGGACTAATATGCAGATTCAGCAGCATGCAGCATATTCAGAAAGCTTGTAAAGCTAGATTTAAAATGACAATGTCTATTATTATCAGCTATTACGGACATTGGACGTGAGATGGCTGAGACGAACGCGCGCCATCAGACAGAGAGCAAGACTAATATTTACTGAAGGTAGACCGAACCTCGCAAAAGACTTTTAAAAATGCCGGTTAAAATAAAATGCTAAACCAATCAGCATGTTCAACGCCCAAGTCCCGCCCTCGAAAGTTCCTGAACTTTGAAAAAGTACTACCTCTACTAGAAGAGACAAGAATTATGTAATGAAGATTCATATATTACCATTCTTTAAAGCAGCTCTTTGACAAAAGGTCTCTCGCCGTTCACCAACAAATGATTGCTAAAAAACATTTACACACTGACAGAGATCCGTTCTCTGCAGAAAAAGCAGACAATTACAATTCCTTTGTTGTACAGTAGGGCTGTGTGATATTGAAGAAAAATGCGATATGCAACATCTTGTTAAATAATGCGATATTCGATATGCAATACGATATTGCAATTAGTGTGTAAAATCTATTTAAATTATATTATAAAAATATTATTTAAAAACTGAGAATTTAACCACTTGTGTTTCACATTCTTTCTGGGAAAAGAAAGCATCGCTACAACTTGTGAAAGTGACCAGCAGTGTCGTTCACTTTTCGGTGTGTGTGTGTCAGACAGCGCGAGACTGCAAGTTATTGTTTTTCGCAAATTATTGTGTTTAATAATTTAAATAACATTTTATCTAGAGGTCGACCGATTCATCGGATTTGCCGATTAATCGGCACCGATAGCTGATTGGTGGAATAATCGTTATCGTCAAAAATCAATACCGATAGTTTTTCCGGTTTGCGTCCATTGCGTGAGCAGATGAGTAGGGTGCTGTCATTACACAGTAGCCTACGCGAGCTCTGAGAAGGGTCTGCTGGCATTATATAGCGCGAGAGCGGCCTCTAGAGGCCAAATAAAAAACTATCACTGTTTACATTAACCCTTTCGCACGTACGTTCTTAAAAATAAGACTGGCAGCCTGGCGTGAGTTTTTTTATTGCGACCGTTATTTTGCAATGACATGCGTTCTAATTTCCATGGTAACGTTAACACACATCAACCTTGACACGTGAGTTTTTGCAGTGACGCAGTCACAATGGCGCTCGTGGTGGATGACCGCGTGCAGGTGAGCGCTCTATGAATGTTTTGCTTTATTTTTTTAATTCAAAACCTTTCACATTATTTGTTAGCGTGTACACACTATGGTTGACATGTTTATGTTGCTATTTTTTCCCCACTGCTTTGAATTTCGCTTGCACACGGCATTTTGCATCTCCCTCACAACATCCGCGTGTCAAATGGTGAGTATATTTTAGTTTTTTTCCTCCTATTTTGGAGCACATATAATTATTTACAAACATGCAATAAATATGAATAAAGATATTAAAAAAATTCTCTTGTAAAACGAACAGTACTCAAAAATGTGGACAGTCAAATGTCATGTTTGTCATTTTGCACATTGCAAATATGCTCCGTGTATTCGGTAAAGTTATTAGGGTTCAGTTGGCTTGATACGTAACATGAATATATTATTTGTTTTAGTGTTTATATTGTTACTGAGTTTCATATTTCACTAGCAAAGCAGAGAAAAGCTATATGGTCACGCCTCACTGACTATTAGCTTGCATATAGTTTAAGTTACATGATGTCAAATGCATACATGATGACCTTTTCTCTGCTTTGCTAGTCAGAATGTGTTGTATAAGTTTAGCATAATTAAAACGTATGTCTTTTGTTAAAAAGAAATTGCAAAATGTACACATTTCATTCATGTTTTATTAAATCTCCTCAATTTAAGCTAAATGTTTTTTTGTTTAGACTATTATACATATATACACTTTCTAATAAAATTACAAAACAAATTATAAATATAATTGCAATGAACAACAATCAAAATAGTATTATAAACAAAACAATAAATATACTGTTCTCCAGCAGCCCTCTCATCAAGTTCGTCTTGAATTGCAGGGAAGTGATTTCCTTTCCTACTCACAGTAGAACAAATCGATAAGGCGTAAGGAAGAGGATAGAATAGTATGTGACAGTGTGATCTGTTTATTATTGTACATTTGTTTATAGAGGGTATGCATGTGACCTCACCGTCAGCTGGCATGTAAACACCTTATATCTTATACCTTAATCGCAATATTGCCTCTCTGACCAAAGTGCATGTGCGCGGACATATACGGATGCTGTGCGTTGTTCACACAACTTCATGAATGAACTCTGTGACATTATTCTGAAGTTTTCTCTTCTCCAAATCACTAAACACTGTCAACACAACCCGCTGTGCAGTCTCTGCTCCTTATCTTCATACAGATGGAGAGAATGTGACGACAACGTAGGCAAACCCGGCATTGCGATGTTCATCAGGGTGCTGAATAATATCTTGTACAGCCATAAAGATGTATTTTGATTTGCTAGCAGATTTAAACAATGGCCAGTAACATGCATAATGTATGCCTATATGAGTGTGGTATAACTTATTAGCAAATAATAAAAACTATTAGAAGAGAGATTTAAAAAAAACCTGTTATAATTTAATTAATTCTTTATTCAGTTATAATTGAATTAAAATATTTTAGTTATAATTAAATTAATTTATGGACTGACACAATCTGTTCAGTAAACCACTGTTAAAAAAAAAAAAAAAAAAAAAAACTATTTTATATTTAGTTTTCTCTCCCCTGCTGTACCGAACCGTGACTTCAGAACCGAGGTGCATACCAAACCGTCAGTTTTGTTTACCATTACACCCTTAGTATATTGTATTTATTTAAAGCATTCACAGGCAAATTTGATTTATGTATTTTACTGGTTTCAAAATCAGGCATGTAAAAATGCCAGGAAATGTTCTTGTCAATATCCATGGATCACTGGATCTTTGGTAAGTTTTAAGCACCACTATATCAAGTCTAAGCTTTAGTTTAAACTGAAACTTGTTTACTCGTTGTTTACACCGGTTCCCCTATTAAATCCAGTCACGCAGCAGCTCTTTTGCCACTCACTCAGGAAAGTGACATCCATGCATACCCTTTATAACACTTTTGTTTACATTAATTGAAAATGTGATCAATTTTTTTATCTTGTTTATATTCTTTGATTTATAGAAATATCTTACCAGTAATTTGCCGGTAGACAATGTGGCTGTTCAGTAAAACTGTGTCAAGTAGGTGAAAGAAGATATTTTTGTACCACTTGGTAGACTTTCTGGTGCATTCAAGAAAACCAGTCATCATGTCCGCTTTGTCAACTGCTCCCATCTTTTTGTTGTACTCCAGCACACATACTGGCTTCATCTTGGCTTGCCCAGTGATGTGATCCAGCTTCCCTGTGGCTGCCATACCAGTTGGGTGGACAGTGGTAAGGACATGGACGTCTCTCTTATCATGCTATTTGACTGCCAACTGTGATCCATTTTCCTTGAGTTCCACATTACCCTTTGTCATTCTACAGGCGAATGTTGGCATCCCTTTGCGGTTTGCACACACAGTCCCACAAGCTCCAGTGCCAAGAGACAAGGTTCTGGAAAAGTGTGGGACTACTGTACCAGTTATCCACATAAAGGACATGACCCTTTCTGAGGTAAGGTCCTAGTAGTGTCATTACAACAGACCCAGAAATCCCAAGTCCTTGGTGGTGTTTTATGGCACTGGTAGATCTGGAGTAAATGATCATGTCCTGCACATAACCAGTGAGCACATCACACAAAACAAAAAACTTGACCCCAAATCTGTGCCATTTAGATGGAATGAACTGACGAAATGCCAGCCTGCCTTTCCACTTCATCAGAGATTCATCAACACACAGATCCCGGTATGGCACAAAAATGCGATGAAAGGAGGAGGTGAGAGCAGTAAAATATTTCTGATTTTTTTCAGAGGGTCATTTAAAACTGCTGTTGCATTGTTTGAACAGTGAAGACAGCAGAGGAGCAGAAGGAATCGGTCCTGTGAAAACAAAGACCCGAAAAATGGTGTCAAGAGCATGGGGTCTGTGCTCCAGTAATCCTGAGCTTCAAGGTTCGGGGGAAGGTCTTCATCACTGTCACTCTCTGCCTCACTGTCAAAATTCTCCTCATCAGAATTAAAAAAAACTCCTCTATTTCCTCACTTGTCAGTTGTCTTCTTTTGAAAAAATTGTCTTGCTTTTTCTCTGAAGTAGTTAAAAACTGGTAAATTGTATTAAAATTGTGTCTGCAGTGGGTACCAACGCGAGTGTGAGGTAACAGTGACATAACTTGTCAGCAGGAAAAAATGCTTGCAATGCATGTTTTACATTTAAATTTATGCATTTGGCAGACGCTTTTATCCAAAGAGACTTACATTGCATTTTAAGGTACACATTTTACATTTTTGTCAGTTTTTGCTTTCCCTGGGAATCGAACCCATGACCTTGGCGTTGCTAGCACTATGCTCTACTGTTTGAGCTACAGGAAAGGTTTTATTTTATTATTTTTCATTAAAATATTTTCAAACTTGTTAACTAAATTTAAATGGATGCAAGTTAACTCCTTATGGTTTATGTACTTATTAAAAATATATATGTTAGAATAGATGTTCTGTAATTTATCACTAGCTGTGGGTGTGGCGCCGTCATGTGTTTACAACAGTACCAGGGAGGCAGTCAGCTGGATTTGCGACACAAGATCACCCACTTCTCCTGATTATATGTGACATTACATGAGGGAACAGCCCTAGACTGATCGTACACATGAAATGGTAGTAAATGATTGTGTTAGTTGATATGTAATGTTATAGCGGGCTAACGTTATGGGCATTTGTGCCGCGATTATGTGTTTACAACAGTGCCAGGGAGGCAAAGCTAGCTGGATTTATAACACAAGATCACCCACTTCTCCTGATATATGTGACATTACGTAAGGGAACAGCCTAGACTGATCGATCACGTCAAAGGGTAGAAAATGATTGTTATTTGATCGGTAATATTATCACGGGCCATTTATAACACTGATATCTTGCTGTTATATATAGTAGTATGCAGTTACAAACTATATTTAGTGTTTGCTGATATTTTTGTGGTTGTGTAATATAATTTGAAGTGTATGAAACCTAAAATAAACATTAAAAGACACCGAGCGAAGTCAGTCTTTCATTCACTCAGTCTTTGGCTCAGCGCCAGTCAGCGCGCTAAAACAGATTTTAAATTTTGAATTCGGCAGTTGGTCACTGAGCGTTCTAATCGCACCGGTATGATCGTACGCACCAGGGACCAGCACAGAATGATCATACGGGTTTGATCGTACGTGTCAAAGGGTTAACAAGTGAGGACACGCACAGAGTGCGCTGACACATCGGACACGCGTTTAAAACACCGAAAGGGATACGGTATTAATACAGAACACCTCAATACATGTTGCCAAATCGTTATAAAGTCATTTTTTTGGTGACTAGATGGTTAAGCAGCGAAAGAACAGCAGTATGTATGTACTTTACTTTGTCGTCGAGGCTGAGAGGATGCTAACATTAGCAGTAACATTTACTTCAAGCAGTTAAAGCGATGTAACAACTAGTTATGTAAGAAACCAGACTGTATGGTCATGCATCCGACAAATATAAACACATCAGAAACGCATTC